>NW_012114688.1:6525601-6593630 GCF_000951035.1 Colobus angolensis palliatus | reverse complement strand
TATATATATTAGATGTAGGGATTGAGCTGCATCCTCACAGCATGGTAGTTGTTATTTAAATTCATGCAAACGATTTTACCAGGAAGCCATGTTCCCCTATAGCAGAGTGGAACATTTTGAAACATCATGTTTTCTGTACAGCAAGCTGGTTTTCCATGAGAAAAGCATTACTGCCTAAAAACAAGGCCTCTGATCAATGTGTCTGTTGTTTAAAAAGTCATTTGCCATCATGTAGAGTGCCTATAGATTTAATGTGCAATTTTACACATAATGAAACCTAGATGTTTCCAATTAGAAAATAATAGATGAGAGTTATAGAGGAGCAAACTACATTTCAGAAAAGTACCTATAGAACATTTGATTATCATTAACACTTTGATTTGTAAAACCTTCTCTATACAAAATTTGGTAAATCTCTCTTCCTCATAGCATTGTTAGGCACAGTAGCACAGTAAATATTATTTTCCCTTTAAAGTAAACTAGGATTTTGTGAATTGAACGTTAGTTTTATAGGACTTTTATGTGTTTTGTTCACTGATGCATCCTCAGTTTCTAGAACCAGTCTGCAATAGAAATTCAATAAATAGTTTGAATACATAAACAAATAGAAAATAAATGTACTGTAACTTAAACTCACTAACTAACCACAACAAATCTGATATCCCAAAGTCGTTTTGTAGTGCTTTGTTTTTCATATCAACTTCAGAATGTTTTGTTTTCTATTAAATCATCTTTATGCACATTGGCAGGGTACTGTGTCTTGCTGGTTGTGTTTCTCATTGGTTGAGTGGGTCCTTTCTGTGTCTCCTCTTTCCAGTGCAATTTGCACATTTTCTTATAATTGTACAGATTTACATTTCTGAAGGGAATATTGATACAGCCCCAGAGACATTAGAGAGATAAATAATAGAGTCAGTGATTTTCTTGATAGCATATTTTTAAAGACACAACATTATGAGACATTCATATGGCTTCTTGAAGCTGTTCTTCCATAGTTGTAGCAAGGTGTAGTCTGGATATTTATCAAGTGCTTTATGTGTCTAATTATCACACATTACTGTAAAATGTTTTCCCACCTCAGCACCAGAATCTTTGAGCAAAAGAGAAAGTTGATGTAATACAGAGAATACTGCATATTCGCACTGGGCATAAGTCTGTGCAACCATTTCTCCAGTCATGTGACTTTAAGAAAATAATATAATGTAGCATTCAACATTTGCTATATTTACTCTGTGACAAAAGGTAGTGCTTCTAGATTATTTACATTTGAAATAAAACATGTAAATGAAAGATAAATAATTGGCAGTATTCTCTCCTGGATGCATTCACTTATTTTTATTTGTGTGGACGTGTTTCTTGGGAATTTACCAAGCCACAGTTGTTGATTATATGGAGATATTTTTTAATTTATTATATGTATAATTTTAATAGCAGATTAATTTGCTTTGAGATAAAACTCTATAAAAATTATAATCATGTATGTACTCCAGTTACTCAATGTGTTCATATTTTAAATAGATTCCAAACGACATATGATCGTATTCTTTAAAATTCAAGCTTATAATTTGTCTTTCCCCCAAAAGCCTATGGTGATATAAACTTTATATGCACTATTTTCTCAGAGTGCCATGGAAGAAAAATGATTGGTGCCTTTGGATGGTGGTTGGACTGAATTGCTCTATTTTCTTTCCCTGACTACTTACTATGAGGAGGAACACCCAGCATGGACTTTTCCCACCATCATAATCCATTTATTACAGAGCTGTGGCATTTATTTGAATTTTGCAAGTATAATATCAGTTCTTAATTCATTATTTTTTCATAAGTGCATCTTAGTATAATAATCCTCTGTTCTCTGCTCTCATGTTTTTGTCAGAATCTATTACATCAGTGAAGAAATCTTTGTTTCTTTCTTAGCCTCAAACACACTCAGAGCTCATTTAGGTTTTCTAAAATGGAAACAAATGTGGCTAATTATTCCTTGACCTGTATTAACAACCCAGCTGGTTGTGGGTAGATTTAGCCTACTGAATATAAAATTAGAGTAAAATTGAGTTGCACCCTTCTTCTAAGTTGTGAGCATGTTAAATAATATGGGAAATTATGAAAGTTGCTTATTTTCTTGTCCTTTGGGTATGATCAGCCACTTTTTTAGAGTCTCAAACCTTATGTTACTTTTAACTCCTTTGTTTTCTGTTTGTCACAGAGCAGAAAATCAAAGGGGAGAAGTTACCATCTGCATTGGCTGTCATCACCTGCAGGAATTTTTGACTTGCCTGCTGATGTGATTGAGGCATGTTGATTTTCAGTCATGCTGCAAAAGATGCCTTTGTGTCACCGAAAATTCAGTTTGAGATCTTCTATGCACTTCACTGTTTAAAAGACCATTTGATTCTATTATATAAGTTAGAAACAATTAGAAATTTATCACTTGCAGAAAACACTTAGAATACCAAGCGTAAGACTCACATTTTGAAACTTTTGAGGAGCTTTGCAGAGGGCAATCATCAGTAGGTGTAGAAAAAAGAGCATGTAACTCAAATATGTCCAAGCTGAAAGTAGCTCTCTATCCGGTGTGGTTGAAGGAGCGTTGAGGCCTATTCTACCGTTTTGGCATGGTATCTGAAATTTCTAACACTTAAAATACTTTTCAATCCATGCACATATTAAAATAAAATTGATGCTTTGGACATAGCACATGTGTTAAGTTAATATTTAAAGCTGTAACTTGAATAAGTTTGTCAGATTAGCTGTCATTTGAAGAAGTAGCTGTGTTGTAATTAAACAAGAGGTATCTACATTTGATGAAGTGTTATGAATCTGAGCTGCAGTTATTTTTAAACTAAAACACCCAGAGGTTCTACTAAAAATTTTGAGCTTATAACATTATCCCTAGAATCTACTAGTAACAAATATTATTTAAATGAGTGCAATGAATTATTGAACTTTGGATAACATAGTTATTAGCATTCTACATCAATATTTTGCACATTGTTATTGAATTAGTGAATGAATCAATAGATGCAATAATATAATTTTTCCTATTTAGGCCACTTTTATCATATGGCACACTCCACAAGTTTGGCAAAATATTGATGCAGTTATAATCTTTTACTCTCTAAACTTATTAAATGATTTTTTTTCTTTTTCTACTTTATTATTAGGGTCAAATGAAGCTGATACCTAAGGAGGACACAATGATTAATCTCTTAAAATATTTTTCAGGTGATTTAGATCTGAGTTCCTATTCATTTCCCAATTGTAACTTTCTAAATGTTAATTTATTATACTGGATTCTGTTAGGAAAGTTAATATTTTCATAATCAAAAGTGAACCATTACATTCTAACATAGAAAATGATATTTAATATTCTAAGTTACAAGAGAAAATTGGTAGAGGTGCAACCCAGTTTTTCTTTAGCCCTTTTCCATGAATAAATAAAGCACATCAGTTTGATCCTCACCAAATTTCCATTCAAAGCAAAACGCCTAGGTCTAGGAAGATTTAGAATGCATATTGGCAGGGCCAGTGCATTCCACAAATCCAGTAGTATCATTGATGACATAGACTATGAAGTATTTCTTAAGTGGCCATATGTGGATGCTAATTTTGTCTAAGCATAGTGTAGTGTTTATAATATATTCAGCTGCAAGTAACAGAAAACTTCACTAAAGTTACTAAGTAATATAGACGTGCATTGTCTTGTTTATGATGAGAAATGAGTGTTTTCGGGTTTTATTCCCTGGTTGACTGATTTTATGCCTGTCTTTTGTGCCTTGGTCCTATCTTTATATTCACAAGTTAGTTACCTCTGCTTCCAGGATCAAGTCTTCATATGAGAAATTGTAAAAGCACAAAAGTGGTGATGGCTAGAACGTTGCAAAATAACTATTTGTGTGATCCTCGATTATTTTATCAAAGAAGGAAAAATATTTCCCAGAATGCTTCCATTGGGTCTGGATCAGCTTTTATTGGCCAGAACTTGGATACAAGCCTGCCACTAATCCAGTAACTAAAAAAGGAATAGGATTACCATGCTAAACTTGAACAATTATTGATTATCATCTGGAAATTTTTAGGTAAAGAAGGGTGCCAACTGTACCCAGTGTTTCCTCCAGTTGAACATGAAATCCTCTTTCCCAAATCCATAACCCTTAAACACACTTTAGGGAGTGTTTTGTTTTGTTTTTATGCGATTATATGTAAATAAAATCAGCAGACATTCTTTCTTCGTTTTAAAAAATATAAAATAGTGTTCCAGTGATGTAGCTATATACTCATTGATATTACTGCATAACCACCACAAACGTAGTGTTATAAAAAAGCAACCATTTCATATTTGCTCATGGATACTCTGGGTCATAAACTCATGCAGAGAACACAATGAGGTTGGCTTATGTCTGCTTAGAAATGTCTGGGGCCTAAGCTGAGAAGAATCAAAGGGCAAGGGGCATGACTCGAATGGCTGAGGGTTAAAATTATCTGGAGGCCTCTTCACTCATGTGTGTGGCACCTCTACTGGTAGGAATGAAAGCCTCAGCATAGGACTGTGGATTAGGTCATCTACACATGGCAACTGACTGGATTCAAAAAACAGAACCATCTTGAGAGGAATAACAGGGAGAGTGAACATTACCAAAGTGGAATTCCCAGGGCCTTCTTGAGCCTACCCTAAGAATTCCCACCTCGTCATTTCAACCACATTCTAATGGTTACGAGATAATCACTAAGGCCAGCCCAGATTGGAGAAGAGTTCTTAAACTCTGCCTTTTGATGGGAGTGTCAAGGTCATCACACATAAGCAACTGTGGCATGGGAGATGCGGTCATTTTGTAAAATACAGTCTGCCAGAAGTAGTCAAATGAGGTCAGACAGAACTGGGATAGAATTGGTAATGACAGTATGATTGAGGTTATTTAAATTTTTTCGGCTGTCACGGTTGTAGAACTTGAACTTTCAATTCAAGGTGTATTTTGAGGAGAAAAGGGAGCACCACTCCTCATCATTTTGATTTTCTGTGAAACTATATGTAGGATAGAGTCTGAGGTAATGTAGAAAAACGATTCCTGAGTATAGAAGTATAAATCACCCCAAATATTTACAATATATAGTTTTACAGATTTGGACTCGTATTTCTTGCATCACAAATTCTAGTGATAGGTTTCCAAAATTAGTATGTGTATAACAAATCTCTACTGTCAAAAAAATGAGAAAATGATTACTAAATATGCTTAATCAATGGGATTATCTTTGGGAGATTTTAAGAAAAATATGTCTGAGCCTCCAGACCCAATCGTAGACATTTTAATAAAGTTTGTTTGCAGTACAGTATCTCTTTCACACTCTCTCTATATATTTAAATAATCATACATATTCATTAAAATATATACAAATATTCCCATGAGCAAAGGAATGGTGAGAGTGTTAATTAACATGACATTTTAGAAAACAATTTGGGAAAATTAAAGAGGCACATAGGCTTTGAAGCAGCAATTCTACTTCTATGAGTTTATTCTTAGCTGTACCTACATTGTTACATTTAACAGCTACTCATGGCAGCATTGTATTAGAGGAGAAATACTGGGAGAAAACGAACCAATCTCCACCTAAAAGACATGAATAGTAACAGTTCTCTGTAGTATCTCTATAACATAGAATAACTGCTGATGACCACTTAGAGGTAGTAGATTCCTTCGTTTTTAGTACAACCTGACTCTGATTAATGGATCAACTAGGTCTTCTCTTGTAAATAACTTGTGAATGAATCTTCAGGTACTTAAAAAGAAAGAGGATGTGCCTACAGTAGGCATTACAGAAAAATGTCCAGATATATTGTATTGTAAAGGCAAACAAGCTATTTTTTAGTATATTATGTATAGGATTACCTTATTTCTGTTAACTTTTTTTAAAACAATAGATATACATACAGGAAAATACTCTTGCTTATATAATTTCTGAAAAGACATAGAAAACAATTTTGTTAGGGAGTGGCACTGGGAGATGTAGAACAAAGTGTGAGTATTTCTGTATTTTTTTTTTAATCAAGAGCATGCATTGTTTTTAAGACAAAAGGTAGGATATTTTTGTTTTTGTTGTTGTTGTTTAAAATGCTGCAAAGGTGAATCTGATGTCCATTCAGGGTTGAGAAAAACTATCTCTTATGTGACTCATCTTTTTTTCAGGTGAGAGGAAGAACAAAAGATACACTTACAGAAAAAAATAAAATAAAAAAAATACTTGGAAAATTTAGACAGAGTGAAGTCTAAGTCCAAATTTTTGAACAGTGTATTTTTTGAGAGAAATCAATGGAAGACATTTTTTATTCTTCTAAATTAGCATTTGTAAATGCTATAATGAGATATGCTTTAACATATCATTATCCAAGAGATAGGTGTGTCTTAATTTCTAAAGGATTCTTAAGCATATTGAATAGAGCCAACTAGGGCAGATTTTCATTATAATGTGATATCATTATACCCATGATTGCAGGCTAATTCCCCACTTATACAATCTGACCACTGACCATGCTAGATCAAGAGAGTTTAATTTCTTTTGTAAATGTTCATTCCTGCTCATTTAACTTGAGAACAAGTAAAATGGTAGTTTAATAAGAGAATAAATTATTTTTAAAGGAAGAATATGCAAAAGCAAATGCTGTGGATTTTTGTCACAATAATTATGTACTTCCCTTTACCATCATCCCCTGACATATCTGTGTAAAACTGAAAGGAAATCATGTTTTTTTATTTGTTTCCAATAACCTTTTAAACGATGCCTGCGATTGTTTTGACCTTTTGTGTTGACAAGTGCACATTGGACTCTTGTCTTCGGGAAATAGGGTGTAATAATAGATCCTTTTCCTTCTGTCTCATCTGACATTTTGGCATTCATCACTTTTTAAGACTGTGTTGGATTTTTTTTTTTTCGTGAAAGCATTACTTTGTACTTGCCAACAGTCAACTTTGTTGGTCATTTTCACCATTCACAAGGATTTCTTAAGAATAATACAAATGACACATTTAATGTAGCTCTCAAACTTGATTATTTCATTAAGCCTTACAAAAACTAATGTCAGATTTATCACAGTTTTATAAAAGAAAAAAAAAATGGAGCTTAGAGAAGGTATGTGAGTTTCTCAACTCATATAACTAGTAAGTGGAAAAATGAAATTCCAACCTAAGTCTGTTTGACCCTAAACTTGTGTTCTTAATGAGATGATGTATCTTATTTAGAAATAAAATAGCTCCAGAAGCTAGTTGTTAATATTGATATTTTACAGAGGTACAAGATGAAAGATTGAGAAATAAAGTGAGTTGCCCAGGATGACAGAATTAAAAAGCGATAGCCCTGGACTTTGAAGACAGATTCTTGATTCCCATGACTCTTTTTATTGTGCTTCACCTGTGTTAATTGTTTTACACCCTTTCTCACTACCACCTGTGTAGTCAAGGACTTCCTAAATCTTGATTTTACAGTAGAGAAAACCTGATGTTTTGGGAAGTTACAAACTCGAAATAACAAGTGGCAGCACTAGAGGCTGGATCTCACGTCTGCGGACTCCAAAATTACTTCTCACCTGACTGCCTCTTAGTTAAGACTTATCCTCTTGGCATTTTACTCAGCAAAATTAGTGTCATCTATAAATGTAGAATTTGACTTTGTAGCCCTGCTTGCAAGCCAGCGATAAATAATGTTCAATAGAACATGTATCCGAGTTGATTCCAGCATCGTACCTTAAGAGACAGGAAAAGGAAATGCTTACTTAGAATCAGACACAAACTCTGGGAATGAAAGTAGTTGCTGATGGGCACTTAACTTAGCCTTTGGCCCACTCACAGCCAGAGTTTAGTTCAGGTTGGTAACTTAATAGTGAATGATGCTTCTTAGTAAGCCTAAAATATGATCAGGAAATTGGACAGGCAATAAAAGAACGTGGTAAAATTCCCATGAGTGTATTTGTTAAAAGTCTAATATGTAGGTGCTATAATAATTTATTTGTAGAAAAGTTAGAAATTATCAAATTATACAAACCATAGAGTTAATATTATACTAAATGTTTACTGAGGAAAATAAGCATAATTTTATTTTGTATTTTGTCATCTAAGGAATTTTGTCTCAGTGGAGACATTTTTGCATTTCTACAAAACTTACAGTTCATTTTAATAAGAGATAATTTTATAAGAGCTGACTGAGTTGAATTTACTACTATGACCTAAGCAATGAAATTAACCAAAATTAGATTTCTGCTTATTTCTAACTCCCAGGAAAGCAGGTCTTAATGATGGAACAAATGTTTTGCCCTGCGGATTAACTGTGAGCCTCCTAATGAGCCACTAATGTTCATGGGAATGCTGGACAGAGTTTAGGATGGATACAAGAAATGAAAAACCTAATAACAGTAAAATAATTAATTTGAAACTCTGCTCTGGCCATTAAAGATTCAACTTTAATAGAAAATAAAGAAAACTTACATCTTAATTTTATGCTGTGATAATTTTCTAGATATTATAGAACCTTTGTAAAATTATATGCAGTTGCTTTTATCAGATTCAAGTATGTGTGGCAGTAAACCTTCACGCCTTTAAAGGCCTGACTTTATTATCAAATACCTTGTTATATCTTGGCCGTAGAATATAAAACCAAGCACAAAAAAACTAGGAATTAGGAGAACACTTTTATTCAAGAAGTGAGTTCCGAAGAAACTTTCTAGGGCAAACACAATTTTTTTTTTCCCCCATAGAAAGTGGTCAATACATGTCAGTGAGATTATTTGATTGAAAAATGTAAGTGAGATATCTTCAATATTTATGTAAACGTAAAGGTACCCAATAAGTAGCCTATGTTTGTAAGTATTTTGCAGTCCATTTTTTTTTTTAAACTTTAAGAGTACCATGTGTGAATGCCAATTACATTTTCTTGCCCCTTTGAAAGGAAATATATGCTTGCCCTACTGCCTACCTATGAAAGGTTTTAATTTGAGAGTTAAGGGATAGAAGAAAGCCTTTGTAAATTTGTTATCATTTATATGATATACAATTTTTGGCACAGTTGGTATAAAAATGTGTGACAGAAATATAAGTACTTTGAATATTTATCTCTTGATAATACCCTATTTCTGTCTTCTTATTTATGTAACAAAATTGTTTGTGGTACATATTGGGAAAAAATGATTTCATACGTTTTAGGGTTTTCAATTCACAAAGTGTCAGTGAAAAAACATAATAATTATTAGGAAATTTAACCGGTTTCTTTTCATAAAAATATTTAAAGTGAAATTGGATATAAAAAAATACATAGAAATTTAGAAGCACCTGGCAACCGGACAAATAAATTATTGGCAATGAACCTACCAGGGAACATAATTGTTAAAGAGGATGATGAAATTAAATATTAATAAGCTTAATAAACTTAAGTTTATTTTGACCCCAAATAGGTAAGACCCCAGAGACTCAGAAAATTATACCTAGTATGTCCAGACCTGAATATTGTCTTTAGTACAATTTATCCTTCATGTTTTTAAAAGAACTAACCTAACCCATTTTTCCAGCAAATGAGGAGCATCATCAAAGAAGGAGATATATAGAGAAAGTGAGTTATTTTAGAATTTTAATTTTATTGATGTTTGTAATTTATTTGAGTATATACCAGAAAAAAACAAGGAAGTATTGTTTAACTGGGTAGATGTTGGTATACCAGCTGACGAAACAGTGACAAAATGGAAAGACATACAGGATAACTGGCCCAGTGTTAAACAAATTTGGTTTTAGATGTGGGTGTTTATCTCCAAGGATCTGGAATTCAGGAAGGTGTTTTTATATTTAGATTTTAGGTATATGAATTAGAGAATCATCATGTTATAAGTGACAGTGGAAGAGTGAAAGTGAATTAGATTGTCCAGAGGGAAAAATCAGTTCTCTTTTGTCATTTGTGTTGCTGTAATTAATGAGATTATAATGGTATAAACAAAAAATACTGTGAGATAATATCAGCAAAAGATGACTCTGTTTGGGAGAGATTATGGAAGATACCACATAGACAACAACATTACGATTGAGGATTTTTTTTTTTGAAGTGGAGTCCCACACTGTCCCCCGGGCTGGAGTGTGGTGGCACGATCTCAGCGCACTGAAAACTCCCCGTCCCGGGTTCAAGTGATCAAACGATTCTCCTGCCTCAGCCTCCCAGGTAGTTGAGATTACAGGCACCTGCCACCACACCCAGCTAATTTTTTTGTATTTTTAGTAGAGACGTGATTTCACTATGTTGGCCAGGCTGACCTCAAACTCCTGACCTCGTCATCCACCCTCCTCGGCCTCCCAATGTGCTGGGATTACAGGCCTGAGCCACCACATCCGGCCTGAGAAGTTTGGTCTTTAAACAAGAAACAGTTCTTCTCATCTGTAGAGTAACACTGAAAGAAGAGAAGATATTCCAGGAGTTGGTGCCCATGAATTTTTGGGGGGCAGAGTAAGTACCTTACTCATCAAAATATTAAAAATAATATATCAGTATTATATTCAGAGTCAGTCTTGGGAGTAGTAGGATTCCCTGGAGTATGGGAAAATCTCCTCTTCGTCCTTTCCTTTTATATTTCATGGTTTTTATTTGGATTCTTTTATATAGAGACAAAAGTTTTATTTCTAGTTATAAATTAGGCTTAAATAGCAAATGTCTGGTTAAGTTAACATACTGATGCAGATGAATATGTATTTTGAAATCCGTTCACTCCTACTTTGGAGAAAGGGGTTGGAAATTGAAAGATGTGCATGCTAAGGAAATACATGTCCCTAAGGGAGAAAACGCAGAAGAAAGGGAAGGCTACAAGGCATTAAATTTCATCTCTCGTTTTGTCATGAAAATGCTATAACTATACTCAGTGGAAGTGGGAAAATAGAAAATGTTTAAAAAGGTCCTTTATGACCTACACAAATTGCACATACTTCAGTGGAAACTCTATTCATGTGGGGTGATAAGAAAGGGGAACTTCAAAGTAATTTATAATGGACATTAAAGGATGGTGGAGGTTTTAAACAAAAATGTGATGAGGACATTTCAGGCAACTCTATCATTAAGGGCTCAGTATAATAAAAATTTGAGGAGAAAGAGAAAATAGACCAAGTTACCTACTATGCAAAGGTCATATTGGAAAATTCTAGGAGAAATGGTTGGAAAGCTGAAAGAGGTCAGATTATAAAATATCATTAATTCTAGGATAATGCCTTTATGCTTAATTCTTTGGGTCCCAAGGAATTATGTGATGGTACTGAGCAGAAATTATATAATCACTAGAATTTCAGGACAATTAATCAGATAAAAGTGGGTAGAATGGTAGTAGATATGTTAAATTGGTTCCAAACCCAATTGATATTTTAATGTGATTACTGAAGACTATTATTGAGAAATATTTTACTCCCAAAAAAGTTAATCTTTTACAAAGACCTTAATTGGTATATGCTATATTCCTCTCAGCTGCAGAAATATACATTTTCCTCCTATAAATTTTCAAAAAATTTATATTTGCTGATCATGAGTCACTATATTGGTTTTTATTTATCAAAAAAAATACCAAGTATATATCAATTGGTTCAGTTCATTTTTATAAAGAATGACTAGTTCTCTGCTTCAGATTGACTTGAATAACTTTAGTGCTCATAAAACTGGATTTTAGAGCTTCACTTTACCTGGATAGAAGCAAATACCTGATAATACCATGCTTACTCTTGAATTTAATTCTGGTGCTGTAGCTACTGGCATTTAGTCTTCTACTTTATAGACTAAATCTCTAAATGAGCCAGAATGGACAAAGTGAAACTCTCTGAAGACTTCCACTGGGATATAGTCATGACTTTCAGTTTGGCATCTTTTTTGCTCTATGGAATACTAATTCTGGAAGATTAATCTTGGATATCATATTCAGAGATACATAAATTTGGGAATACTTGTGTATTATATCTGTCTCTTTGAGAGTCCTTGTGGACATTAACATACTAAATGGTCTGAGTATTCCTGTGATGAGGACATGTACTCATTTTAATTCATTTATATGCACATGGAAGTAGAATTTGAAGAGATGCTTGTTAACATCCCAGGGAAGTAGTTTCATGGAAGCCCCTTTGGGAAATGCTGATTCTGTTTTACAGATAAGGGAACTTAAGTCTACAGACACTATGTCTGGAGTAGCAGTTAGTTGGTGGCAAAATAAGAATTAGAGTACAAGTCTTCAGATTCTATTTTTGTACTCTTTATCCTGGCTGTGTTACCAAAAATCTCACATGCTCTGTAATTAAGACTTTAGACCAAGTGTACTTACATGGCCATTAAAATTCACAGAAGGTAAAATAAAAATATTTCCTGCTGATATGACTGATATGTATTGACATATAATTTCAGAAATGTGAAATAACTATTAAAATATCAGTTCTAAAAACATTGATTTTTGTTTCTCACCTTGACTTTGATGACAAAATTTTACCAGTAATGTCTCAGGTTACTTATTTCTTATTATTTTTATTATATATGGAAAGTGTTCTCTCTCCACAAAATTACCTGCAACTTTTGCAATAAATGTACTTAAAACAGCAGATCGAAAAGTTGGAATTTAGTTTTGTAAGAGAATGCTACTTCATTATTGTTCTCTTGGTTTGATGATTTTTTAAATTTCCTGTAATAAAGTTGAATATATTTCTAATTTGTGTCATTAATAATCATGGTAGAAGATAATTTATTCAACTATTAATACATTCAACCAGTAATCATTGAGCACTTGGTAAATGTCAGACACTGTGCTAGGCTCTGTGAATATATTGGCATCAAGAAAATCCTCATACTCAAGGTGTCTGTAATCAAGTTGACAGATTGAAGCTATGTTTAGTACTGTAATAAATCAGAAAAAAAAATATCAGTTTGTTGGAATAGCATATGGTTGCCCAAACTAATCAATGTTAGCCTTGCCTTTTAAAAATATTTATTTTATGTACTTGAAATATACCTGGTTTACTGTTAAACACAAATGAAAAGAAATTGAATTTATCCATATTAATGCTGTCTTCAAAACATCTTCATTTTTAAAACAGAGCAAATGTTTTGTATAGACAATGTGTGAACATAAACCTCCACACAGAGCTATGTTTTGTTTATAAGCCCTTTCTTTTCTTCTGCAACAGTATAGTTAACTGAAACAGGATGGTCTGTGAAAACTTAATTTCATGCTATCAGCCAGAAAAGCACACGAGGAACTGACAACAAAGATGTGTCTCCTGGTCAGTGTCACTGCTGAATTATAACTGAAGTCTGGATATTTTTAAAGATATCACTGTAATAATTCCCAATGTTAAACTCTTTTGGGAAAAGGAAATGCAAGACTACAAAGTACAAAACTAGTAAAATTTGCTACTTTAATGCTGAGACAGAAACTGATCTATATGGCAAGTCACAAATGGCTGATGCAAACAAGAATTTGAAGGTTATATGAGTGTATAAGTGAAAAGATGCACTGTACTATTTCTTTGTTCCTCAGAGAGGCCTGCTTCACTTTTGGTGGTCAAGGTTGCCTTCGGAGAGTTTGCAGTCTGTCATATCAGAGGATTCAGAATCCTGAGTTCATTGCCATTTATATGTGTAAAGTAGGAAAGCGACAATATTAAAATTCAAGAATTGATCCACTACCACATAATAGAATTCCTCTCTGCATTAAATTATTTGACTTCCTGTTCTATTCATTAATAGAACAGATTATCTTTTTTATTATTAAAATATTAATTTTAATATTTTAACATTAAAATTATTAATGTGTCATTAATTTTTTTGGTAGGCCACATTAGATTGTAGGCCCACAGAGAATCTATAGCGTACCAAAGTATATATATACATTTTTTTTTCCTGGACTCATTTAGACAATTCAATCTAACATACTAGCACAAAAATATTTCCCAGTGGCATATGGATAATTTGAAGGATATCTTATTTTTTTTTTTTTTTTTTTATTTCTTTTGAGACGGAGTCTCGCTCTGTCGCCCGGGCTGGAGTGCAGTAGCCGGATCTCAGCTCACTGCAAGCTCCGCCTCCCGGGTTTACGACATTCTCCTGCCTCAGCCTCCCGAGTAGCTGGGACTACAGGCGCCCGCCACCTCGCCCGGCTAGATTTTTGTATTTTTTAGTAGAGACGGGGTGTCACCATGTTAGCCAGGATGGTCTCAATCTCCTGACCTCGTGATCCGGCCGTCTCGGCGTCCCAAAGTGTTGGGATTACAGGCTTGAGCCACCGCGCCCGGCCTTGAAGGATATCTTAGAATTGTACTTCTGTAGTAATCTGTAAAGTGTGGTAGAAAGGGCCAAGAATTTGGATTCCGTTGTAACTGAGGTTAAATCCCAAATCTACCTGTATGTAATTTGTTGCTTTAAACTGTTAATTTTCTAGGGATGCATGTAAAATTTATTCCTTATGTGAAATTTATCAACATTAACTCTATAAAGTACTTTTGCATATTTTATTAATATCTAGTATATCACCGTATATGTTTTCATAAAATAAATGATGGCAGTGATGATGGTAATTGTTATTTGATCATAGCTATGTGTGGCTGACAACCACAATACTGCAGTACTTTTTATTAGGATTGATTGTATGATTGTACTTGTATTTTTGGCAATGTGCTTATATGGATTTGTGTTTTTAATTTCTTGATTTCTCCAGTTTCCTTTTGGGAAGTCGGAAAAGCATTGATCATTAGAAATAATGATAATTATTCCAACACTTTCCTCATCTTCAGGTTAAAGTTCATTATCTGAGTTTATAACGTATTTGAATTATCTTGAACTCTTTTTTTGTGATTCTCCTATCTTGGAAAACATATTGATAACTCTGGAGCCTCCTTTTTTCAGGTATATGAATGAGATAATAATATATACTTCAGAGGGTTACTATGATAATTTAAATTCCACAGTATTGTAGCAGGACCAGTGGCAGACAAAACTCCTGAGACACCGAGTTACAGAAGAAAGGGGTTTATTTGGCCGGGGGCATTGGCAAGACTTCTGTCTCAAGAGCCGAGCTCCCCGAGTGAGCAATTCTTGTCCCTTTTAAGGGCTCACAACTGTAAGGGGGTGCAAGTGAGAGGGACGTGATTGATTGAGCAAGCAGAGGGTACGTGACTAGGGGCTGCATGCACCGGTAATTAGATTGGAACAAAACAAGATAGGGATTTTCACAGTGCATTCCTATACAATGTCTGTAATCTATAGATAACAGAACCAATTAGGTCAGGGGTCGATGTTTAACTACCAGGCCCAGGGTGTGGCACCAGGCTGTCTGCCTGTGGATTTCGTTTCTGCCTTTTAGTTTTTACTTCTTCTTTCTTTGGAGGCAGAAATTGGGCATAAGATGATATGAAGGGTAGTCTCCTCCCTTAGTATATATAGAATCATTGCCTACTATCCAGTTCTTAGGATATAATCAAAAAAGCCTTTCTCCTAAACTTGTTTTTTTTTAATAATATGCCTTATCTACTCTGAAACATCTTTTTGCCAACTGAAATTATTCTGAAATTCACAGGTTGACGTCTAAAATCATCTATCATTTACCTCCAAGTGAATTAGAGAACTTTTCATTCCCACTTCTTTCATACACTCTATTTAATCAAATGAGATTGTGTGCTAGTCCACAACCTTACTCCTTATTTTGTATCTCTTTATCTGTGTTTCTCTTGGTGTCCCCTGGTGAGAACGGTTATGTCGATAGCTCTTATTCATCCTCTTTTCTAATGCTAAATGATTCCTGTCTGTAAAGAGCCATCTCACTTTCTTATTTCCCCAGCTAATTTTACAAATTCTAATGCAGTGAAATATGATCTCTTCTTTCTTGAAGTCCTATAAACCATTATGTCTCTTATGGTATAGGCTTACCTGGGAGGTATTGTGGATTGGATCCAGACCACTGCAATAAAGTGGGTATCTCAATTGAGTCACATTATTTTTTCAATTTCCCAATAAACAAAAGTTGTGTTTACATTATGTCATCTATTAAGTGTGCAATAGCATTATGTCTAAAAAATGTACATCACTTATTATGGAATGCTTTCTTATTAAGAATGCTAATTATCATTTGAACCTTCAACAAGTCCTTTGTTCTGTTTGTGAAGGGCCTACTGACTGATCAAAGTGGTGGTTACAGAAGGATAGGGTGACTTGGACAATTTCTTAAAATATGACAGCAATGAAGCTGGCTACATCGATTGACTCTTTCTGACATGAAAGATTTCCTTATTCCATCCAATACTGTTTGACAGCATTGTACCCACAATAGAACTTTCAAAATTGGAGTCAACCCTCTCAAACCCTGCTGTTGTTTTAGCAAATAAGTTTTTGTAATAGTCTAAATCCTTTGTTGTCATTTCAACAATATTCACAGCAATTACCCCAGGGGTAGATACCATCTCAAGAAACCACTTTTTTTTGTTTTCTTTTTTTTTTTTTTTGAGACAGAGTCTCGCTCTGTCACCCTGACTGGAGTGCAGTGGCGTGATGTTGGCTCAGTGCAAGCTCTGCCTCCTAGGTTCACACCATTCTCCTGCCTCAGCCTGCGGAGTAGCTGGGACTACAGTGGGATTTCACCATGTTAGCCAGGATGACCTCAATATCCTGACCTTGTGATCCGCCCACCTCAGCCTCCCAAAGTGCTGGGATTACAGGCGTGAGCCACTGCACCCGGCCTCAAGTAACCACTTTCTTTGCACATCCATAAGAGCAATTCCTCATTGTTCAATCTTTATCATGAGATTGCATCAATTCAGGCTCATCTTTAGGCTCCACTTCTAATTATAGTTCTCTTACTATTTCCATCACATCTCCATTCACTTGATATTTTGAGCTCTTCTCATGAATTACAGATATTCTCAATGATATCTGGAATGGTGAATCCTTTCCAGATGGTTTAACTTATTTTGCCCATATTCATAAGAGAAATCACTATCTGTGTAAACAATAGCTTTATAAAATGTATTTCTTAAGTAATAAGGCTTGAAAGTTGAAATTACTCCTTGATCATGAGCTGCAGAATGGATGTTATAGATGTTGTGTTACTAGGCATGAAAACATTATTAATCTTCTTGTACATTCTCCATGAGAGCTCTTGAGTAACTAGGTGCATTGTCAGTAAGCAGTAGTATTTTGAAAAGAATTTTTTTTTTTTTTTTTTTTTTTTTTTTTTTTAGCAGTAGGTCTTAACTATGGACTTAAAATATTCAGTGCATCAAGCTGTAAAAAAATGTGCTGCCATCCAGGATTTGTTGTCCAATTTATAAATCACTGGTAAAGTAGATTTAACATAATTCTTAAGGTCCCTAGCATTTTTGGTATGGTAAATGAGCATTGGCTTCAACTTAAAGTCATCAGTTACACTAGTCCCCAACAAGAGAGTCAGCCTGTCCTTTGAATCTTTGAAGCCAGATATTGGCTTCACTTCTCTAGCCCTGAAAGTCCAGGATGGCACCTTCTTCCAATAAAAGGCAGTTTTATCTACATTGAAAAATCTGATGTTAATGTAGATGTCTTCATCAATTATTTTAGCTAAATCTTCTGGATAACTTGCTACAGCTTCTGTATCAGCATTTGCTGCCTAATCTTTCACTTTTATGTCATAGAGACAGCTTCTTTTCTTAAGGCTAATGAACCAAGCTGTTCTAGCTTCAAACTTTTCTTCTGTAGCTTCCTCACCTTTCTCAGCCTTTATAGAACTGAAGATAGAGCCATACTCTGGATTAAGCTTTGGTTTAAGAGCCTTTTGTAGCTTGTTTGGTCTTCTATCCAGACCACTAAAAATTTCCTCATATCAGCAAGAAGGCTGTTTAATTTTCTTTTTTTTTTTTTTTTTTTTGAGACAGAGTCTTGCTCAGTCGCCCAGTCTGGAGTGCAGTGGCATGATCTCGACTCACTGCAAGCTCTGCCTCCCAGGTTCCCGCCATTCTCCTGCCTCAGCCTCCCAAGTAGCTGGGACTACAGTGGGATTTCACCATGTTAGCCAGGATGGTCTCCATCTCCTGACCTCATGATCCGCCCACCTCAGCCTCCCAAAGTGCTGGGATTACAGGGGTGAGCCACCATGTCCCGCAAGGCTGTTTAACTTTCTTATCATTCACGTGTTCACTGAATTAGCAATGTTACTTTCCTTTAAAAACTTTCCTTTTACATTCACTATTTGGCTGTTTGGGACAAGAAACCTCACTTTTAAACTATCTTGTCTTTTGACACGCCTTCCTCACTAATCTTAATCATTTCTAGCTTCTGATTTAAATTGAGAGATGTGCGACGCTTCCTTTCACTTGAACATTTAGAGATCACTGTAGGGTTTTTAATTGGTCTCATTGCAAAATTGTTGTATCTTGGGGAATAGAAAGGCCCAAGGAGAGAAAAAGAGATGGGGAATGACTGGTAGTTGGAGAAGTCAGAACACAGACAACATTTATTAACTTAGCAGTCTTGTGTGGGCATAGTTTGTAATTCCTCCCTAAAAGTTATACTGGTAACATCAAAGACAACTGATTATGGACCACCATAAAACATATAATAACAACGAAAAATTTGCAATATTGCAAGATTTACCAATATGACACAAAGACATGAAGTGTCTTTGTGTTGGAAAAATGACACCAATAGACTTGCTTGACACAGAATCGCCACAAAGCTTAACCTTGTAAAATGTAGAATATCTATGAAGTGCAATAAAATGAGGTGTGCTTGTACTTCTATCATGTCTATCATGGTGATTATAGTGTAAACACTTTGCTTATTCTGTCTTCTAGATTGTAAGCTTATTAAAAGAAGCTTTTATTTATATTTTTAAATTTTCTATTCTACTTGCTTAGTCAAAAATCAAAAAGAAATGGTTGGAGGAATTGAAAGGGGAGTTGAATGAGACTCTATCTCAGAAAAGCAATCTTGAATTCATTTTGAAGTATTGTTATTTCTTCACAAAATTAGAGAGGTATATCTCAGTTTCACTTTGTTCTGTCTGTGTAAATGCAAACCTCGAGTTTAATTAGTGGTAATATTTATGATTTTCCTGTTGTAGTTGCCTGCCCATTAATAGCTGATTGGGATGACCAATTCATTTTACAAGGGCCACTGAGCATCTGTTAGATAATGGTGGCTTTCAGCCATTGCTAGAGATGAAAGGCGACTGTTTCTCATTATGTGTAAGGCAATTTGGTGTTTGGCTAATTCAAAAGTATACTTTGCCCAAAATGGTTTTCTCTAATTATTGAAGCAGTGTGCATTTCAAAAAAAAAAAAAAAAATTCATTCATTTACCTAAATGCCAGTTTAAAATCTATTGGTTGTCCATAAAATCTTATATTTATTGTATAGCCTATTTTTTGTACTAAGTCCATGAAACATAAAGGAGGACATCAAATAATTGTACACTGTTGATTTGAAATCCTGAAGACACACATATGATAAATTAATGATTTAGATAAATCAAAAAGAAAAATGTGATAGCTTCTTTCAAAAGTTTGTAATTAGAGAGTCCAATTAGAGAGACAGAAAAGGTGTAAGTGTATATATAGTATGGCATCCATGTATCCTTTTGAATCAGAAGCGCGCAGGAATTAAGGAGCTGAGGAGACAAGCCAAGCCAGAAACAATAGACCTCTGTGTTTAGTATTGACTGCAAAGACAATTGTGAAATACTGGTAACAGAATAAAAGCTGCATGGCTTTTACAAGGCAGTTTGTGCTTAACTAACTTGCTTGGCTGCTTGAAAATAATGCACTATGAAAGATAAGAAAAGTGGATATAGTAGGTTTCGATTTTCATAAAAGATTTTGACAGCTTCACGTGAGAGATTAATGGCTGAAGTAGAGAATTGTAGAGAAAGCAGTAAGGAGTTCTTTACATAGGAAATCAGTTCAAGAATGAAACCGTATTTGAGGATGAAAATATTTCAAGTAAAATAGAATTTTAGGGAGCAGTGCACTTTAGACTTTTAATTTCAAAAAGCACTCAATTTTCATTCTTTTTTCTTTCCTTCTTCTCTGATTTATAATTACCATGCAGTTGTTATATTTAATAATGTTACTTATGTGTTATGCTCACTACAAATTATACTAAAAGTGATTACCAGTGTGTTTATCCAGCAAATGCAGGAAAATGTAAGAACAATGAATGACAAATATATATCTTGCTAAGAAATGAAGGAGTTACTGCCTCACAGTAGGAACTCTGAACTACATAAATAGGAATGATATTTCACCAAGATCATTTTTGGATCATGAAAGAAAAATGTAAAAAACCCATCTTTGAATTCGTAAGAACAATAATTACAATATTATGTTGTTTGAGTCAAATTAAAACCAAATGAGTAAGATTTCTTCAGTTTAATAAAATATTTGTTATCTTATGTAGATTTTCTTTATATGGTCTCCTTACCCATTCTTTATCTATTTTACCTAGCCTCTGAGGTTTTCTTACACGTTCCAGAAACATAGGAAAGAAAATGACACCATATGAGCAGCTTCCATTTGTTTTTCTAAGACAGAAAGCAGTTTGTTCTCCTTTCAGTGTGTCAACGCTAGAATTTAGTATCACTAAGTTATTTTTAAAGTAAAATGAACAAGAAGATAAAAGAAGACTCTGTAGACAATGGGCAGTTCCATTTGTTCCAAATTATATATTCAATTTTTGAACCATAGAGGAAATCCAGAGATTGCTGTGTGTGCTTCAATTTAGGATAATTTGGAACAAAAGTTCTAAAATACAATACAGTAAGGCTGGTGTCAATGCTACCTCTGCTACTAAACCTGCCCTGACCTATTCTTACCCTGGTTTTTTTTTTTTTCCCCATTAGAATATGTCATCTTTCTTTATGCACTAGACACATAGTATTTAATTTGGAGTTCTCATAGTATTCAAAAAACTATCTTTTAAGTACCAACTACGTGACAGGCACTGAACTTCTTACTACACTTCAAAATGAAGAATAAGCTAGAGTCTTCTACAGTTTAGCAGGACAATAATTGATTAAATGAGAGACTGAACAGTGCAGGGCAATAAAGAATGATGCCTAATGTGCTAGGGCAGTGCAAACCTTAGGGGGAGGGTCCATTACACCTGTCTGAGGCCATTGAGTAGAAATGTCAGGGAGAGCTTCCCGAAGACATGACATCTAAGGTTAGGTGCTTATATCTTATCACATGAGACATTTCAGTCCATCTCACAAAATAGCCCTTTCAAGTACATGTTCATATCCCCATTTTAAAGAAGCAAATGTGAAGGTTGAGAAAAATTTAGTTCCCAAATTCCTCAGGCTAGACGTCACAAGAAGAGTTATGATTCTATCCTGTGTTACCCTGAACCCAAGTTACAATATCCTTGAAGAAGCCATATCAGTATTTCCCCCAGACTCCAGTTCACCTGTGTTTAGAGTGATAGTGTTTTTGTTTGTTTGTTTGTTTGTTTTCTTCTTCAAGTTAACTTTTTAGAGTGACTCAAGGAAGCAATGACTAATATCACAAAATTCTGACCTTGAGAGATAATAGTCATGGGGCTCGGAAATACGCAGCAATCGCAGCAATTGCAGTAAAGAAAGGGCCAGCCAGAAAGTCATGGTTGACATTTATGCTTTTCCTAAATCGCAGTGGAATTCTACATCCCTTGGAGGTACTTGCATTTCTGAGCCAGGAAGGCAGTGAGATATGACAGGTCCAGCTGCCCAGTAAATGCTGCTGTTGGATGGATCCTCTAGCAAGAGAGGCATTGATATGTGGGGAGATTCTGGTACTTTCTGTAAGAAAGAACTCAGGTGAAATTAACTTAAATTATATATTGCTTTCATATTCAAAGTGTGTCACCTTTTTTTAACTATACATGTAATAATCAATACTCATTTTTCATGTCTTGTCCATTTTTGTACCAAATATCTCCTGTCTCTCTCTCTCTCTCTCTCTCTTTCTCTCACACACACACACACACACACACACACACCCCTTTTGAAGCACACATATCCCCTGAAGTAGCAAATATTTAACAGTAACAGAGTTGATCGTAAAGACATATTTTTAAATTTCTCAAAATGAAAAGAAACCCTAGACTACTAACACATATATTTAAAAATAAAAATTTATAATATATGGATATCAGCTTCAGTTTTTCTGAATATATGAATATTGACTAAATACCAACGATATTCAAGCCCATAGAATTTAGCAGAATAGGGCACAATTTTTATTTTCAAGAGAGAACATAAATATTTTAATTTACTGATTCATGGAAATTATAATATAGTGTGCTACATTCCAATTGTTGTTGCTGTTGTAACAGAATTTAAGCAACTTTAAATCTAGACAAGATAGAACGAAGTGAAAAGACTTTTTAAGCAATTGTTTTTAAAAGTCCATGTTCTTCAGAAAGATTGTCTTTGGTACACTATCTTCAATGTGTAAACTGATATTATAATAACTCTCACATATATTCAATTGTCTCCTTTCCCAACCTCTAGGAAGATAGAAAGGGAAGATTAGAAGTGGAGAAATAAAACTCAAATATGTTGGTAGGTTACTATTAGAAAAAAATACCAAATACAGCATTTCGGACATAAATACACTTAAGTTCATGGTGACTTTCCAAGGACTACACAGGAACAGATAGTTCTAAGAAATTTCTTAGATAGTTCTAAGAAATCATTAATTTCCATATCTTTTTTTTTTTTTTTTTTTAAGTGACCAACCCGCTGGAGAATGTTTGTATTTGGACTGGTTCTGGTTCCTACCTCCTGCTTTTACTATTACCTCTCACAAAACCTATTGAACATGCAGAATCATACCATGGGCCATGGCCCAAAGTTTAAAACTTGCAGATAGTAAACAAAGAGGCTATTTAAAATGTTGATGTTAAAACAATGAATATCTAGATGTTGCTAAATTCTTTTGCAATAGAGTTAGATTACAATTTGCTTTCTATACATCTACAGGGTGTATAATATCATCATCAACTGATAAAGCATTAGGAATGATTTTGGGTGACAGAGTACTGTAATTTTTTGTTGTATCCCTCTCATCAAATTGAATAATTAGTAGTACTGCTTAAATAGGTCATCTTCCATTCCCATAGACTTATCTATGAAAACAGGTTTTCTCACGGTTTCTGCCCATAAAATCCATTCCAACAAAATCTAAGAAGAATTCATTCTGGACTTTATTTCCTGTAAGTAAAAAGTTTTGCCATTTGAGTAAGAAAGTTTGTCCATATATCTAGATAAAAGCATTTCATTAACACCTCTATTATTAGCTATATGAAGTTATATATGAGTTAGAGATATATAATATATATTATTAACTATATAAAGTTATGTGTGTGCGCGCGCATACACACACACACACACACACACACACACACACACACATATGAGACAGGGTCTGGGTCTGTTGCCCAGGCTGGAGTCCAGTGGTATGATCTCGGCTCACTACAACTTCCACCTCCCAGACTCAAGACTCAAGCCATCCTTCATCTTAGCCTTCTAAGTAGCTAGGACTACAGGAGCACACCACCATGTCTAGCTAAGTTATACAAGTTTTTTGTAGAGATGGGGTTTTGTTATATTGACCAGGCTGGTCTTGAACTCTTGAGCTCAAGCTCAGCCTTCCAAAGTGCTGAACAAATGTTTATTAAAATGTGGGATATATATATATATATATTTTCAATTATATACTATTAATAATTATAAAAGTAACTATTTTTGAATATTTTTCAATTAGATTTGTATGTTCACAATACCTATATTAATGTTAATTTATATGTAGCATTTTACAGTAGAAAAGATAGGGTATCAATAAAAGGCAAAGAATAACAAATTAGGATCAAATTATGAGGCATAAGTACAGTAATATCAGTTTAAGGAGAAAAAGCAATGTAGCATTTATTTTAAAGTAGAGTTTGTTCATCTTATTTTAAATGGCTGTTAATGAACATCACGTCACTCTTATTTTGATTTCTTTGGACACATTTAAAATTGAGAACTTATAGTTTTATTTTAAAATAGCAATATTGATAGTAGTAAGAAATTATAGGTTGGCAAAGACCTTGGATTATGATGAAAATTTTAGGTGGCAATTTTTGAAAGTTCAAAGGTGTACATAATTTATAAAATTGTTTTATGAACCATACAAGGAAGAAGAAAAAGAAACTGAGGTTGAGATAATAGGGCAACATAATAGACCCTGTCTCTGCAAAATATAAAAATAAAAAAAAATAATTTAACCAGGCATGGTGGCATACACCTATAGCCCCAGATACTGGGGAGTGTAGGACATGTGGAGAGAGGCTAAGGCAAGTTGATCGCTTGAACCCAGGAGGTCAAGTCTGCATTGAGCTATGATTGCACCACTGCACTCCAGCCTCAGTGACAGCATGAGACCCTGTCACTCCCACAAAAAAAAGACAAGAAAATAATTGGTAACCCTTTGCTTTACATTAATGGGCTTGGGAAGGTCACTGTGCTTATGCAGTCTCTATATAGAAATTCATAATCATAACCTAGAGTTATGAAGAGCATTAACCTATAGAACATTGTAATAATTATAAAATATTTACATTTATAATTCACTTTAGAACTTTATAAACCTATATCCCATGCACAGTCTCTTTGATGTTATATCAAAATAGAAGCTACTTAACACAGGTGATATTATCTCAATTTTGCAACTATTAAATTCTTTATAGAAGTTGAATTACTTGCCCAAAGCAGTTGCTAGTACACTAGGAATATGGTTTCTGAACATAAGTTTTCAGTCCCAGTATAACTTTTATAACTTTCTAAAATATAACACCAAGGCTGTCTTATTCTACATGTTCTGCTTATAAGATGGGGAAGTATATTAAAAAACAAAACAAAACCAAAAAAACCTTTTGTGGCAGTTCAAGGCGGGGTAAATGAATGAAGTACTTTAACATATGACATTTAGCTACCTGTAAAATTAATTCTGTGAACCAGCTCTGTGCTCTGACAATATAGAAAAATAAAGTTTTGCTACATCAAGCCAGACACTATGAATTCTTTAATTTTTTTCCTTCTTCTAATTATATTTTAAAACATAGGGTTTTTTGTTATTGTTATTGGCAGCACTATTGTTTTCAAACACAAAGTTAACCACAGGGATGTAATAATAGTTAACCTGAATTACATACTTATCATGCACCTTGTTCTGTATTAAATGCGTTAAACAAACTAATTAATTTAATCCTCATAACAATTTTGTCAAGTAAGTACTTTTACTAACCCCATCTTACAGGTGAGAAAACTAAGGTAAGCTAAATTAACTTGGCCCAGGTTCTAGGCCTAGTACACAAGAAAGATGACATTTGAACCCAATATTAACTATAATTACACTACACAGTTTAAGGAAAAGTTATAATAATAAAAAATAAGATCTAGCAAAGACTCAACTTTGAGAAAATGTTTGACTTATCATCTTTCAAAAAATAAAAAGTTTAATTTTTTTACAGGAAGCTGTTTAAAAAATGCATTAACTTTTTCCTTCTTGAGTACACTCCTTAATTTATATTTTAAGGCATGGTTCATACTGAATTGTGGTTTAGTCCATTTTCTGAAGAGAAGACAGATAAATATGGGTTAATGGCTACTTTAGTAACTGATTGCAAGGCTAGCTTTAAGTAGTTGACTGTGTGACAGTTCTTTATTCATAAAACAAAATTTGTGTTCAGAATATTTTTATTAGGAAAAAAATGCAATAAGAAAAATACAGCAGTGACTGGCAAGATGCTTAAAGATCAACATAAGCAGACGGGTTGGGAAGGTGGGGAACAGAATTCATTTTGCTTTATAAGTGTCTGTATTTGCTGATACCATAAAGTAGCATATAGTTTATTATTTTTACAAAACAGACGAATTTAGAACCTTTCTGTATATCCATGTTATATTTCTTATTTTATCATCCTTTTTTATTAATATATGCAAATATAATGCTTTTAATGACTTCGACACAAAGATGGCTGACGGAAGAGAGATGAGGTGCAATTGCTGATACTGTTCTTACTGGGGAAGTCCATGTCCTTTATTCCCTTGATTTAGGGATGAGGTGTATGTACCTGGCTCTATCCCAAAGAGGATGGAATAGAAAGGCTTGCCTGGAGCCTAGAGCTTTATCTCAGGCGTTTCTCTGGACCTGATTGCATTCTCTGTCTTTGATACTGCTATTTTAAACACCTCCTGCATGCATTTTGAATGTAGTTTCCATTCCCTTTATATCTCCTGAGGTGAAAGTCCAACTTCTCCAGGAAGCAGCTGCCAAGGAGACAGTACTGCAGACAGAACTTTCCCCACAGCGGTTCAGAGCACCTGCTAGTTATCAAAAATCTTGAAGCCCTTCCAGATCCAAATATCTCACATTCAATCAAGTCCATGTGGGAGAAAGCAAGCTGATTTTGTTGAAATTCAAAAATTAAAAAGTAGAGATGACAAAGAAATTTTCAGCTTGATTCATGTTTAAAGCCATTGAAACAAAGCTAGCCTTAAACCACTCAAATTTGTGACATTTTTTTTTTTTGAGGACTTTTACATTCTTTGCTTCATTTATCAATTTTGCATGCATGCATTCAGTAATCTTAGGGCAGAGATAATAAGACCTATCTACTTCTCAGATTGTTTTTGTGAGTGTTAAATGAGATCATACATTTAAAAAATGTTTCTATGCCTGTTAATCCATAGTAATCATTCTGCAAATGAAATTTGTTATTATTGGGATAAGATGATAATAATTAGTAACAGGCCAAAAATGAAGATATTTTGCTATTCAGACTTTGCTAGTTTCTTTAATAATGTACATGATCTCTCTTACTCTAGTCATACTTATTTTACTTCATAAGTGCTAATTTATATGTTAAATTGTTTATAAATAATATATTGAAGCACCCTTTATATGTAAAAATCATTTGGCATTGCCCCTCCTAACACAGAGGTATATTCTTACTTGGAAGCTTGACTTAAATGAGTTAATGGAAAGAATAAGATAAAGCAATTTGTGGTATTGCAGAAAAACATAGTTTAATTATGAGTTAAAATGAGTGATTTTAATGTTTGAAAATGCGACTTAATCATAACCAAATTTGAATGATTTCCCAGGCATTGAAAATGTTATATATACATATATATATATATAAATGGCTCTAAATTTGTATTTTATACACACACATGTATATATGTGTATGATACATGTGTATGTATGTGTGTATGTTTGTGTATATATATATAAAACACACTTAACTACATATATGTATATTTATAAACAAACTATACATATAAGTGTGTGTGTGTGTGTGTGTGTGTGTGTGTATTTAAAACAAACTTAGGGCCAGGCATAATGACTCATATTTGGGAGACTGAGGCAGGAGGATTGCTTAAGTCCAGGAGTTTGAGGCTTCAGTGAGCTATGATCATTCCACTGTACTCAAGCCTGGGTGACAGAGCAAGAATCTGTCTCTTAAAAAATATAGATTTAAAGAATTTTAAGTTGTGCATTCAAGTGAAACTAAACTATATGAATTAATACTATCACTTGGTTACATTAAACTTCACAGATTTCAGGGAGACATTAAGTGTAGTTCTGCATGAAAAAAGCAAGAACAATTCACAAAGCTTAATTTTCAGTTTTTATTTTCCTATCTAATTTACAATGTAAAAATGTTTAAGATGTTTAAGGATTTGGTCTTATAATCGATAGTGGCTGATAGCTTTCAATTTTTTATCCAAAATACTTTAAAAATAAGCTTATTATCCCAAATTGCTAGAGTGAAATACATAGAAAATAGAATTCTTTTTCCAACAAAATAAGAAATCAATGCTACTTGTGATTTTTTTTTTCTTTTTTGCTATTACACAAGAGGTAAAATATACCCAACATTGCATAACTCCCATTTTGAAAATAAATGTACATGTTTTATTGATATTACTTTGGTTCTAAGGCCTGAAGATTTACTACAATTATTTCATAATAATGTTTTTCTCATATAATACAAATGTCAATAAGCAAGTCATCTGCTAGTTACTTAACTAGCAGATGTATCTCAGTGTCTTCATTGTAAAATGGGTATAATAATGATGATAATAATAGTACTGGATAGTACCTACCTCAAAGGCTTGTTTTGAGGATTGAATGAAAAATATACATAACATGCTTAAAATGTATCTGGTTCATAGCAATGTTAACATATTACTATTGTATACTGAACAGTATTGAACTGTTAACCTGCTGAAGTACAGTTCTCACTTAGATATCACCAGCAACATATTTTAAAATATAATGCTTATCATCTCTAAAGATGAGGACTTCATTAAATAATTGAAGCTCACTGCACAAATTGTTACCATGGATTTCCCACCACCCTTCACTGTCCCCCACCTCTGCCACACCTGCAAAAATAGAAGGATAATAACAACCATTTCTGTGTCTGAGTAGTTGTAAAAGAGAATTTTAAATATTGTCAATCATAAAGTGATTTTTTTTTTTTTTTGAGACGGAGTCTTGCTGTGCTGCCCAGGCTAGAGTGCAGTGAGTGGCCAGATCTCAGCTCACTGCAAGCTCCGACTCCCGGGTTCACGCCATTCTCCTGCCTCAGCCTCCCGAGTAGCTGGGACTACAGGCACCTGCCACGTCGCCCGGCTAGTTTTTTGTATTTTTAGTAGAGACGGGGTTTCACCATGTTAGCCAGGATAGTCTCGATCTCCTGACCTCGTGATCCGCCCGTCTCGGCCTCCCAAAGTGCTGGGATTACAGGCTTGAGCCACCGCGCCCGGCCAAAGTGATATTATTATCTAGGAAATATTTATATAACCATATAATTTATGTGTACATACATACATATTATCTAGGAATCAACTCTCATGAAAGATATCAAGAAGAGAGTGCCTTAAAAACAAAGGTAGGGGAGAAAGATGATGGAATTTCTTTTCTGTTCCATATAATCTCTGCCTTACTTGCCTTACCTCATTTGGTCTTAAAATCGGGATATCAAAACTCTCTTTGTGTGCAGAATCATCATGGAGATTGTATGGGATTCTGAACTCTGTTAATATGCTTTGAAAAGTTCTCCTTCTGTCAAATTTAGGACTTCATGGTGCAATAAAGAGACAGCAGTAAAGGTAGCTGGTAAGTCTCTTCATAGGAATATTATTTTCACTTAGTTTAGCTTTGAGTCCAAGATAAAAATGTACTTTTTTTATTAACTGGTGCCTTTAATAGGAGCTTTCATTAATCAACATGTCTTGAGAAAAGCTGTTCTTTATCCATACAGCTGAATAAATTCTGCTGCGCGGAATACTGGTAATGGTGAGAATGCTTATGTTTTTGGACTGTGCAACAAATAAATTGAGATGTAAGTGGAGAAAATCATTCCTCAGCAGCCACAGGCTTTTTAACTTAACTGAGCTTTAAAAAATAACAAATACGCTAAATATGCTATTTTTCACTACACTCTCTGATGTCCACCTTTCAGATTTAATCACCACAGGAATTAGTATCACAGGCATATTCTGTTAGAATTATTCTAACAATTTGATCAAATAGCATCTCACCAAATGGGACTTCGTACCCCCAAAACAGAGACCTGCCCAATATGTAGTAACATCCTTTAAGGGGGCTTCTTAAAAGAATTTAGGCAGCAGTGCCATCCTTAGCCATCCTTATTCGAAAAGAATTAAATATTGTGAGCCTGGGTTTATATAATTAACAACCATGAAGCAAAAAAAAAAAAATGTTCAAGGTTTTTTGCATATATTTTCCAATAGCCAGATGTTTGGAACTATGTGTACAAAATATCCAGATGATTGACTGAAAATTTAAGTATTTATCATGGTATTTGGTATAGCGTCAACAGAGCATATGCTGAAGACTATATTTTTGGAAATGTTTTATTCATCTTCTTGCAAAATAGGTAGTCTAGCAGATTTTTTAAGTGAAAGATAAAAACCACTATCAAGGAAAGCTATGCCATACTTGATTAGAGGATATATTTATTTTTGTACATTTTTATTCAGATTATTTTGTTGTCTGTATTTCAAAGAGATCCTAAGATCACTTGCTGCTAAAATGTTCCATTTTGAAGTCCAAAGAAAAAAGATCTGAATTTGTGACTGTCCCATTACTGGCTGTCCCATTACTGATCTGACCACCCTCACTTCACTGAACTCTCTCTTACCCCTTAATTCCTCCATTCTAAGCAGGGAGACCCCCTGACTTGCTGCTGCCTGACTCTAAAAATACTAGCAGAGTTTGTCACTGTGGTTATGAATGCAAGCTGACTTGCTTTGTCCAATCACAACCTGCCAGTACCTTTACTTCTTCATCTAAAAAAATGAAGATAATAGTAGTATCTGGCTCACAGTGTTATGCTAGGTTTAAATGGTATAATAAATGTAAAATGCCTAGCAAAACTCCTAGCACATACTAAGCAGAATGTCTAATGGTTTAAAAGGGCTTCTGAAGTGTAGAGTCAAATGCTGTAGTTCTTTCTTATTTCAAGTATCTATGTGTATGGATGATTTGCTTGATCTGCCACCTGCACCCTGCCCACCTCTGCCCCTGACTTGCCTTTTTTCTGATCACTGAATTCTTAGCTCTGTTCTTCACTTACTAATTTAGATTGCTTAGCACATTCTCTGTATCATTCACCAGTTATTGTCTGTACTATATATATTTGCATTTAATTACATGTTATAGTTTACATGGGTGTGATTTTGCTTTTCCAACTATGCCGCACTTTGGGAATTTTGATACACTTTACCATATTATTCCTTTCTCCAAAATTTTCCTAATTTTTACCTTCATTTAGCCACTCAATACACACTAATATTTATCATTCATTATGTTTAGGCCCTTGGAATATATAGAAGCAACCAAATAGACAAAATTTCTGGATCTTGCTTCTAGTGGAAAGAGAGAGACAACAATCAATCAAGTAAATGGATAATATGTCTACAGGGAGTGTTGGAACAGTTGTGCTGTTTTTGATATTTAATACATTAGGTCATTTAATGAAGACCTAAGGAAGATAGGGAACAAGTTATGTAGAACTTTAGGGGAAAAATGTTTCAAAGAAGAAATAACAAATATAAACTAACCGAGGTAAGAGAATGCCTGGCTTGTTGGAAGCACAGCTAAAGGATCACAACCTAGAGCAAAGTGGAAAAGAGGGGTGTGAGGTAAAGTCAGAAAAGCATCAGGGGACCAGATTCTATAGGACTGTGTTGACTACTATCAGAATTATAAATTTTCTTATGAATTAAATAGAAGGCTTGGAGTTGTTGATAATCTGATTTAAACTCTAAAATGTTCATTCTGCTTATTGTGGGAAGAACGGATCTGGCTACAAGGGTCAAGGGCAGAAGCCAGAGACTCTCAGAGAATCTCAATAATCCAATTATAATGATAATTTAATTACTACATTTTTCACTTCCTGTTCTGCATGACGGCTATTCATGCACATGCTTTATCATCCTTGCTAAATTTTAAATTCCGTATGGGCCAGGATTCCAACAAATTTGTATTTGTAGACACTAGACTTTTTAAACCAAGAAAAAAAATGTTGGTACCCAAAGAGTACAAACATAAATTGGTATCATGCTTCTCTACTTGGCTCTCACCCTCCACCCCATTGTACCCTACATAGCTTCCCTCCTTACAAAATTTCTTAATACAACATACACATGTCAAGCAATATCTCTTTATATTGTAAAGGAAAAAAATAGGATGTAAAGTGGAGAACAAAAAGGAGGTACAGAGGAAGAAGACACAGTTCTTGTTCTCAAGGAATCTTTATAATGACCAAAAAAACAACACCCACACATGCATACAGCCGTGTGTGTGTGTATATTTGGCCTATTCACATATTCTTCATAGTCATCTCATACTGGATCTTTAAACTACATGTATTCTCTATATGATTTCATATCATAACCATGCCTACGTAGACTTGCCATTCAAAATTTATAAAATTCCATGTATGGTAATTTGGGTTATTTATGTTCTAACATAATAGTGTAGTTTGAGAATAATTCTACAAAATTCCACAAAATTTCCAAAAGGAATTTTTTTTTTTTCTGGTTGTCATTCAAGAGTATTACTAACACGTATCTTGACAAACTTTGAGTTGGGAACAATGACTATTACAAAATATAGTTATTGAAGCCAAGGAGACATAAATGATGTTTTTTTGTTTGTTTGTTTGTTTGTTTTCCATCTTTTTCATCATGAAGAAGTTGAATTCTATTCTTCTGTGGCAGCCAATGTCATGCCAGAATTGAAGAACAGTGCTTATGCTAAGACTGCTGGTTAATCTCTGCAGTCTTCCCTAATACCCCCAAAATAAAGGTAAAGCTGCTACTGCCTCTAGGGAAATGGAAATGCCCAACAGAGCATTCTAAATCAGACTTTCATGGTAAAACATCCACTAATAATTAATTTTCTGCTTCCTTTAGACTAGGACAGGTTAAGCAGTTGGTCACATTCAGTAAATAAGAAATTACTTGCAGTAATTTCTGCAACATTCTAATCATTTTCCCATTTTGGAAACCTATTTTAAAAGTCTTTGATCTGCATTACAGTGGAAAGGACATTGAATGTGGAAAGAGAAGACTTGATTATGAATTCAACATTGGCACCCACTAATATCGTGGCTTAGGCTAGTCATTTAACCTAAACATCTCCATTTATTTTCTAGTGATCGAGAGCATTGCAGTCTATACCCTGAAAGAGTTGTTATGAACACGCAACAGAAAAACATGCGAAGGACATAGATGCAGAGGTTACACAGAAACACTTGCTGAGTGCAGATACTAAATGACACACTAGAATTATCACAGTCCTAGCAGTGGTATTTCAGAGTTCTGTCCTGTACCAGCACAAATGTGATCTTCTGAAATGGGAAATATGTCCCCTGTATATTCTTTCTGCATATTATTAAGAATGACAATATGCTGGAATTATTTAATTACATCATTAAAGGGGGTTTTATTTTCTTTAGTAAATATATAAGGACAAGCTTTTCAATTAACACTGACCTTTACGACTTCCGTTTTGGATTCTGTAGATGGTAAAGCTGACTGCAAATTAGATTCTGCAATGTACCTTGTTCCTTAGTTTTTCACCCACTGATTAGTTTCCTACAGTTGACAGCAGCCCACCCTGTTGCTTTCAGTTTGCAATTTTGTAGCAATCTCAAAACACTGTGTTCAATCCCCCAAGGTGCTCTGTGGAAATGCTGTCAAACTATTTCTATGTATGTGTGTTTTCGTTCTGTAGCTGTGCTTTGTACTCATTTAAGAAAACCAGTCTTTAATTTGTAACAGAACATTTTCAAGATGAAACAGAATTTCAGGCCTCAGCAAAATCACTGGTATATGACCACAGGCTTCTTCTGTTCTAAAGCTTGATGTGCCTGACTACTATTAAACATAATGCTGTATTTTTGAAACCTGTTACAGAATATGACTAAATATAAGGCTGCAAATTTGGCCTTAAAATCTAGTAATTGTTATTACGCTTGTCATCATCATGTGGATCGGGTTTTATTTTTCCAATTCCATCTCTCATGCCTTTTACCATATATCTCATGGCTATTTGTCATTCCTTGAAATGCCTATTTCTCTCATGTTTACCTGGTGCTGCCTACATATAGCATAGTATCTCTGTCTAGAATGCCATATCTTACAATACTGACCTCTTTATCTCAGACATTGCCTATTTCAGAAGGCCTTTCTCTATGCCTTCAATGCCCTGATTCAAGTAACTCTCTTTGATCTCTCATGCATCCTGTGTGTGATTTCATAAAAATATTTTCCTTTCTGTATAGTAATAATTGGTTTGCTCTTGTGTCTTCCTCACTAGACTAAAACTTTTAGACAGCAAGAGACAATACCTATTTAAATACATAGATACCTTATAAATGTTTGCTGGCTAAATGTATGCTTTATAAAAAAATATTGATTGGCCGGGCATGGTGGCTCATGCCTGTAATCCCAGCACTTTGGGATGCCGAGGCAGACGGATCACAAGGTCAGGAGATTGAGACCATCCTGGCTAACACGGTGAAACCCCGTCTCTACTAAAAAAACAAACAAACAAACAAAAAAATTAGCTGGGCGTGGTGGCGGGCGCCTATAGCCCCAGCTACTCGGGAGGCTGAGGCAGGAGAATGGCGTGAACCCGGGAGGTGGAGTTTGCAGTGAGCCGAGATCGCACCACTACACTCCAGCCTGGGCAACAAAGCAAGACTCCCTCTCAAAAAAAAAAAAAAAAAAGGCTTTGATCAATAAATTGCAAAAACAAGCAACATTATTAATAAAAGTGTTATACTAGCTTTGTTATATCTAATGACTACAGCATTCAGTAAACACAGTTTATAGTTTTATCAGTGAAACTAGTTTATAGTTTCACTGTACAAGCTTCCCACTGTGCAAATCCAAGCTATTTTAAAAGTAAATCCTTATAGGCCGGGCATGGTGGCTCAAGCCTGTAAAACCAGCACTTTGGGAGGCTGAGGCAGGCGGATCGCCTGAGGTCAGGAGATCAAGACCAGTCTGGCCAACATAGTGAAACCCTGTCTCCACTATAAATACAAAAATTAGCTGGTCCCGGTGGCAGGAGCTTGTAATCCCAGCTACTAGGGAGGCTGAGGCAGGAGAATTGCTTGAACTCAGCAGATGGAAGTTGCAGTGAGCCAAGATTGTGCCACTCCACCCTGGGCGAGAGAGTAAGACCCTGCCTCAAATAAAGAAATAAACAAATAAATAAATAAATAAACTCACCCTTCTATGGTTCTATGATTTCTGCATCTGGTACATTATATTCAGTGTCAGATTGGGTCAGGTTAGTCTAAATCATAGACCTTGACTGCTTCTCATAATTTCAAAAGAAGAAATAGGCTTTAACATAGAAAATTGTTTAAAGTAATTTAACTTTATTTAAATTTGTCATCTAGACAGAATGAAAAAGACTTTTGACTAACTTTCAGTTGAAACACACACACGAACACACACACACACACTACACACTTAAAAAATTGTATCCAAGTATTGTTTTACATTTGCATTGGGAATGGAAGATGCATCAGTATGTTCGTGTTTCCTGAGTTAATGTCTGATATTTGCAATTGATGCTGTGCTATTATTCAGCAATAGAAAATAACACTCAGAACAAAATAATGTTGTCTCTCATTTTTATTTTGATTAATAGTGTTCTATCTCTTATACTTTTTAGGTGCTTTTTGGAAGATGGAGCTTCAAAGGGTGCCTGGCTGAACCGGTCGAGTATTATTTTTGCGGGAGGTGATAAGTGGTCAGTGGATCCTCGAGTTTCAATTTCAACATTGAATAAAAGGGACTACAGCCTCCAGATACAGAATGTAGATGTGACAGATGATGGCCCATACACGTGTTCTGTTCAGACTCAACATACACCCAGAACAATGCAGGTGCATCTAACTGTGCAAGGTATGTATTTTCAGAACTGCTATATTGTGAAAGACTATGCTTAGAAATGCTTAATATTTAGGTATCAAAATGACCAGGAAACAATTAACAATGCTGAAATATTCAGCTGAAATATTCGTTGTCATTGAAATATTTGTTGAAGTATATTGTCATTGCTTTTAGAAATTTACATTTCTAGATATCAGAATTTACATTCCTAGAAATACAGACAAAATGAAAAAGTCTTCTGACTGACTTTGAATTGAAAGACACATACACACACACACAAACACACACTTTAAAAAATGTATGCAAGCATTGTAGTCATTAAGAAGTGTAATGACCATTACGGGCATACAGATCCCTACTTACAAAGATAAAGAAATATCCATTAACACCACATTATGACATTTGTAAATGATTCACCTCATATATTCCTTTGATTCATCCCTTCAATATATCTTTGAGAGCCCATGATTGATACATTAAATATTTGAAACCTACAATAGATACATGGAAATATTAGAACTTTTTGAAATATGCATAATAACTCTTTAAATGCAGTCCACCAACCATTCAAATACTCTGTCTCAGTCCAACCTCTGTTTACTTTGATTCAAATCACAATGAAAAGTAGTAGCCTTCTAGGATTTCTTTATTTAAATATGAAGTAATTGAGAAAACATGTACACAATGGTTTATATTTGATTTACTTTCAGTAGATCATAAAGCATGCTAGCTAACTTTCAATCTCCAGATACAAACAGAAGCATCAAATTATTTTATTTCTCTTGCATACTAAAATGTAATAGCATATGTACCCTAAAATACAAATGGTTTTCAAGAAAAATGCAATTATTATGCTAGGAGAATGGAAAACGTTTATTTTTTGCCCTTTTACATTATTTCCTTCTGCTTTATAAATTAATCACGTGTTCATTGTTTAGAAATATTATGCTCTGTGGAACTGAAACTGATGTTGCCGTATTTCTAAGTAAAATTAATAACAAATTATGTGATAATGTGGTACCAAAGCATGCATGTTTTATTCCTAGTAGGAAAGTTGAGTGAGTAAGTCAGTTGTACTCTCTTTGAGTTTACCTTTCAATAAGTCAAGGCTGAAAATTAATTTAGGTGCATAGCTTAAGTCTGAAAAAAATTACTAATCTATAGCCTTATTAACTGAGCTTTATTTCCTTACATACAGGTAAACTTGAATTCAAACACAGCTTCAATTGTTAGTACAGTAAATATTTTAACTTTGTAATAAGGTTAAACTTCTTAAACAATTAACTTTAAGGAGGAAAGTAAAAATTGAAAAATAAGTCAATGAATTTCCTCAATGATTTTTCCTTTTTTTGCAGATTATTGCAGACTGTGATGATGTTCATTATTTATAAGTGGTATATCCCAATATAATAACATTTTCACAAAAGTCCATCTTTAATCAGAGATTATTCAGGGACTCCAGAGGGTGGGAGTTAATCCAGCTTCAGAAACTGACATGAGATTGTAAGACAAAACACATTTCTTATGTTATTCAAGCCTAATCCTGTTCTCTTGTTCAATTCTCTGCCCTTTGACTTGAGTTTCTAGCTCAAAGACTATAAAAGATCTTCATTATGTGAAAAAAGAAAGTACACTTGAACAATAATATGTTCAAGTTAGTTAAGACACAGACATTTTGCTTGTACATTTTAAACTTGTAGATTTAAATGATACATTTCTGAAGAATAAATATATCCCATTTTCCTTTTTCCATTCTCTCTTATTCCATATTAGGCCTATATTTTAAATAATCAGACTATCAGTATTTAAGACCAGCCTAGGTACATGTTTAATTTTCATAGGATTTTTAAACCAACTTTATATTACCTACGTTGTTTGATATTGTTCACATTTTTAAAATTGCTACACGTCTTACTATATACTCTTTTTTGCTGGTCATTAGATGATGGTGAACTTTTGAGCAGTTAGGAATGTACTTATTGAATGTTCCTTCAGTATAATATTTTATTCCTCCAGAAAAAGAAAAATCCATGTTACTGTTTTGAAAGTATAAGATTGGATAAAATTAAAAGCTAATAATTTTACAGTATTTATGAATGTAATTACTTATTAGAAGTTGTTTGACATGTAGGCGTTTTTCATATTACATTAATAAAGTTCAGGGTATACATTAATAGGCTTGTCAGTCAATTCAAGTACTACATAAATGTCATAAAAAGTCAGCCCCACTACATTTCTTCTCAATGAACAATAATAAACTGATGTGTACACCTCTTCAGTCCCTAAATTTGTTAGATTGTCTGATGCCCAGGGGTATCAGCATAGTGTTGAAGCTTATGCTCTTTGCCTAACAATCTGTCAGTCCTTTATGCATCAAGATAAAGAAGCTTAGCAACTGAGGGAAAACTGTATTAATCACTGATGTCAAACATACATTGGCTGGTAAAAACAAAGCTCACCTTCAATTGTTGCATGTACTCCAGGGAACTATTTTTTTTCTAATCATTTTGAAAAGGGATAAAAAGTGGATATATTGTCAACACAGACACTACGTTTGAGAAATTTATTAGTGCTTGACTTCTCAGAGCTATTAATATAAATAAATGGAGCAATGGAGGAGGAAAAACACTAAAGTAGGAATAGGAAAACCTGGATTCTAATCTGGAAATAGGCAATTATTAAGTTTCTGAACTCTGGCTTTCTCATTTCAAAAGGGACATAAGACAAGAAGATCTTTAAGGTCCATACTAGTCAAAAAAAGGCAAATGATAAAAACATACAGAAACAAAACAAATAAAAAACAGTAATAAAAATCCCACTTCAATTATTTGCTTTGATTTAATAGGAAAAAATGTATTTAAGTCAAAAAAGAAAACTATTTTATAACTTTTATCAAACACCATGCAAACTAATGTTTACATGTAGCCCCTGTTACTACTTACTCCACAAGTACATTTCATTTTTCTTTACATTTTTTCTTTATCCAATGGAGCTGAGTAATCTATGTATTTATGAAACTTGAAGAATGTGATAATTTGGAGCCTGGCTTTAAAAGGGTGGAAACTGGCTAATAGACTTAGTAATAAAATAAAATTTTTCATTACCTATATATAACATGGTTTTGATAAATCAAATGACCTATTATTCCCTGTTTTGAACTATATGATATATTTACAAAGAACTCATTTCTTTGTTTATAAGTGTAAAAGTGTGTGAGGCTGAAGGACTTGTTATGAAGCCAGGGCTCCCTATTACAATACTGTAATGATAAGAAACATGAAATATAAACACTGCCCACCTAAATATATGTCAGGAGTTGTGCTATGGTTAGAATGTGTCCCCCAAAGTTCATGTGTTGGAAAATTAATCTTGAAAGGAACAATGTCTGAGGTGCAGTCAAATAAAAGCTGATTATTCATTCATGAGAGCTCTCATTAATGGGTTAATATTGCTGTCATGGGATTGGATTAGTTGTTGTGAGAGTGGTTTCCTTATAAAAGTGAGTTAGGCCCCCTCTTGCTTTCTTGTTCTTGTCCATCTGTTTTCTGTCATGGGATGATGCAGCACAAAGACCCTTGGAAGACGCTGGCACTATGCTCTTGGACTTCTCAGCCCCCAGAAATGTGAGCCAAATAAATTTCTGTTCATTATAAATTACCCAATTGGGGATATTCTGGTATAACAGCATAAAATGGACTAAGACATGGTTCCTACTTTTAGTTCTCCATGACATTTAAAGTCTAGGTTGTATAGAGTGCAAATTAGACACTCATAGATACTGTGTATTAAATAAGCACATATGAAATATTTATTGCTCAACTCATTCCCTTTCAAGGAAATACACTCTATGTTTTCTCTGGTCAGAGTAGAAGGAGATTTGACTAGCACATAACTCTATAATCAAAATAACTTCTCAAATATATTTAACTTCTCCAGGGTATTGTAATTTCCTTAGGGTACATAACTCACCTACAGTATTTGTAATAGGTAGGGTACTACACTTCCCTTATCAAGGGTGGGCTTCTTTCTCTAGATACTGGGAATGTAATTAGAAGACAATATTCAGGGCCCTTTAGAGGATAGTCTCAGCTTCAGAAAGCCTCCTTGCCGAAGTCAAGGCCTCCCTAGAGTAGCTAACATCCAATGACTGCTTGAGGCAAGGAGTATAAAGACCTTTTCCTTTTAGCCCAATGTAGGAGAGCTTTGATGAGCCATTTTAGGTTCAGAGCTCCACATGGGCAGCTGAGGCTATTGTCCAGACTCCATGGCAGCTCTACTTCTTACTATATTCAAACCCATTTCCTTCTTCTTCCATCCCCAGGGGCTGATCACAAGGATATTGCCTAATAAACATCCTGCACTCTAAACTCTATCTTGTTTGAATTCATTTCACAAAGATCCTAAACTATGACAATATCAGATCCTTATCTCTTGCTTAGTCATTATTTTGAGAAAGCCTTTATAAAGTGAAAAGACATTCAAACATAATTTATTATTAATATTCTATTTTATGTTAAAAGGGATTTGAAGTGGCTTATGGAGAAGTATTCAGAACACCAAGATAGATAGGAGGAACAAAATAAATAAGAGAAGAGTAGGATGCAGTCAGAGGTGAGGTTAGATCACAAAATGTGTAATATGATTTCCATATACTTTCAGAGCATGGCAAAAATTTAGTTCTAAGATTTCTGAAAGCCAATATATAGAGAGAAACAGAATCAGTTATTCATTTCATAGTTCATAGGTTAAAACTTATTTTTCTCAGTACTCTGATCCTGTTTTTCAGAATAAAGTGGCATTTCTGCTGTGAACCATCTCAGAGCAACACAGTGAGGTATAAGGAACATCTCTTTGGTACCCGTAGCATTCATTCATAAGGCTTTTACTTATAACAGCTTTCATTATATAAGTTTATAAACTTATATAAGTATATAAGTTCTAAGTAAACTTATAAGTTTACTTATAACCTGAAGTGCAGGGAAGTAAAAAAATAAATTTAAAAATAAATTCAATAAGATGTCATTCCAATAACAGGGAGATAGCTTTTTGATTACCACCTTAATCTACAAATAAATTTTAGAAACTATCCTTCTTAGGCAAAACTCCACAGATACTATTTTTCCCAATTAGTCGTTGAATAGTAATTCAAGTGCAGATACTTCAGAGTTATACTTACAAATGATTATCTGGAGAGCAACTACTCTATGTGGCCACAAGTATAAAGCCATAGTCTCCAAAGATTAGTACATCTTTCTCTAATGTTAATATCCTTGGCCTGGTGCGGTGGCTCAAGCCTGTAATCCCAGCATTCTGGGAGGCCGAGATGGGTGGATCACGAGGTCAGGAGATCGAGACCATCCTGGCTAACACGGTCAAACCCCGTCTCTACTAAAAAAAATACAAAAAACTAGCCGGGCGAGGTGGCGGGCCCCAGCTACTCGGGAGGCTGAGGCAGGAGAATGGCGTGAACCCGGGAGGCAGAGCTTGCAGTGAGCTGAGATCCGGCCACTGCACTCCAGCCTGGGCGACAGAGCGAGATTCCGTCTCAAAAAAAAAAAAAAAAAAAAAAAAAAATCTTTTTAATGAATAGTAAGGCCTTGACAAGATACACACTGAAAGAGAAGAACATCACACTCTGTTCCAGTTTGAGCTGATGGGAATAAACAGCATCACGGAACATGGGCCTGCTTTTTACTAAAAGCCGAAAGGAGGGGAAAAAAAAAAACAGTAATGGTGAGAAAAGCATGAAAGAATACATACATTAGACAATTCAAGCCATTGTCCTGCAACAGTGAACCTTTCAAAATTTTCAACAAGTCAAAAAATGAAACCAAAGAAAAATTATCTCCACTAACAAAAATTTTACAGAGCTACAGATATTGAAACAGACATTGTCTGGATGCAATAATGGCTCACAACAAGACTCTTGCATTGGATCCTAGTCTGTTTTATTCAGGATCTATTTTTACCTGTGGAGGAGATCAAAATTATACATGGGAACCCAATCTTGGACATGCTCTAAAACACAAACAAATGGACAAAGAGTCAAACCACATGCTGTTAATATTTTTAGCATGGAAACAAATAATAACCCATTGAAATAAAAATGGCTTAATTACCTGTTACATAATGTTACCCTACCCAAAATATCTTTATCTTTAAGGAATGCACCTTCATACTTACAAAACATAATCTTAGGTAAATGAAAAAAGATAACTTGTTACTGGAGCTACTACCAGTTAAAACTAGGAGTAGGTCTCCCAAAATTGCCCATGTTTTTTGTACATGATCTATAACTTGTTTATATCATTAACTACATAACAGAGCTACAGTTCTAAGAACATATATGATAAGTACATGTTATTTATCTGCTTGTAAGAAAATGCTTATTATTTGCTCTCTAAAATTTGGCTAAAAGTGATCTCAAATATTTAAGATAAAAGTTACATATATAAGGGTAACATACTCATTCTCATTCCCTTTGCAGGGGATTCCGACCTGTCCTACCATAAATCATTCTTTACTTACCCAATTTACATTATAGTGCAGGTCCAATGGAAGTCAAATTATACTGAGCTCAGGCGGACTAATCAATACCTGACTACTGATCACAGGGTGAAAGACCAAATAAGTTCAGTTACTGATGAAAATAAGATTATATTAGTCCCTACAGATTTTCCCCACAATGAAGTAGTAATGATGGAACCAGGCCTAAGAACATTCTATTGTTTTTTCTGTTTCTATTTATCTGTAATGGCTTCGTAAGTTTTGCAACTTATGAAGACAGGATCTTATTAGCATTTTGGAAGATATGCCTCATTAGTTAATAGGATGATGATTAGATAGATAGATAGATAGATAGATAGATATGTTCTGTTTTGTTTTTTCTGAGACAGTATCTCACTCTGTGTCCAGGCTGGAGCATAGTGGCTCAGTCTTGGCCTACTGCAGCCTCAACCTCCCTGGCCTCAGGTGATCCTCCCACCTCAGCCTCTCATGTAGCTGGGACTATAGGTGCACACCACTCTGCCTGGAATTTTTTTCTTTTTTTTTTTTTGTAGAGATTGGGTCTTGCCATGTTGCCCATGCGGATCTCAAATGCCTGGGCTCAGGTGATCTACCCACCTTGGCCAACCTCCCAAAGTGCTGGGATTACCGACATGAGCCCCTACGCCTGGCCAGGACTATCATTATATTCCCTGAGTACTTTATCCAGTGGGAAATATTTAATCTGTTGAAATATATGAAGCAGTATTATTGAGGTCTAGAGAGACAATGGTCTGATATCTAAACAATTTAGAATAGTTATGCCTAATTTGAGAAACTTGGGAAAAATAAGTTTTTCAGGTGTCATTCGTGATCTTAGACTTCAGCAAGATTATTTCCACAAATATACCTTCACAGGCAAATTCAGAATGAAGGTTATTTTCCCAAATGTACCTTCACAGACAAATTCAGATCTAAGATTATTTCCCCAAATATACCTTCACAGAAAAACTCAGGTACACCATCTGTGCTTATGTGGGGTAAGCTTTTTTAGGCAAGGAAATATTGCATAACAATTAAAAAAATTAATGCATTTTGCAGGTGGACATTTTCAGCTTTCTTTTCACACAATCCCTTCTGGCTAGAATTGCTATGGTTACATGGCAGGATATATCAGACCAGATTCTAGGAATTTATTACCTCACTTTTCTGTGAATATACTGACATTCATTAGGTTATGGGTTTAGCTACTATGATTTATAAGATATAAGGTGAATTGAGCTACTTTTAGTAAAATTCTTTTTTTTTGAAACAGAATCTCGCTCTGTCGCCCAGGCTGGAGTGCAGTGGCGCGATCTCAGCTCACTGCAAGCTCCACCTCCCGGGTTCAAGCGATTCTCCTACCTCGGCCTCCCGAGTAGCTGGGACTACAGGCGCCCGCCACCACGCCCGGCTAATTTTTTTGTATTTTCAGTAGAGACGGGGTTTGACCGTGTTAGCCAGGATGGTCTCGATATCCTGACCTCGTGATCCACTCGCCTCAGCCTCCCAAAGTGCTGGGATTACAGGCGTGAGCCACCGCGCCCAGCCTAAAAAATTCTTGTTTTAATACAAGCTTGTCTTCCAGAATACAGATTTTTTCTTCTAAATATTCTAATATTCAGAATTATCAAACATTACTTTTCTACAGTTGGGAATAAAGATGTAGCATTTCAGTAAATAGTATTTTGCTTCCGAAAGATTTTCTATGTAAATACATGGATCATATTTTCCTAAGCAAAATGATCACATGAAGTTTTATATATTGCGTAATGTAAGGTCTGATATTGGAACAATACTGTAGATCAAAACGGTGTCAAAATTGATAATGCACATCTTACGCTACACAAGGGGAATTACTAAGTTAATAATATTTTCTTATACATTTTCAATTTGTTATTATTTGCCAAGGAAAGACAGGTAGAGAAAAGAAAAAAAAAATCATATTGATAGCCACTGCACATTGTCGGCTTCCATCTGAGTCATCTCTTTTTCTTTTCTATAGAAGGAACTTTGTGAGTTCATAGCAGAAGGAAGGAAGGAGCACTATTGGGATTTAAATAAGCATCTTTGCTAACTAGGAAATTATACCAGCAAGGAAGATTCTACTTCACTGCCTTGAATCTACTCATGAGATGAGTAATACGTTGAGAGGGTGGTAGAAGAGGGGCAAAAATCAGATCATTATACAGCTTGTGGTCAGTGTTGATGAGGAGAATTGTTGCCCTACTTTATCCTTTATTTTTTTTTTTTTTTCAAGTTTTAAGCTTGAATCACAGTGGCAAGTATTCCATAAAAACGTATGTGGGCATAGGATATATAAGAAAGAAGAAGAATATTATGTATTATTCATTTGGAGACTAAGGCAGTATTTCTGTTTTTGCTAACACACAGTCCAAAATACCATTTGAAAATAATTTAAAGTAATTATCCCTTTAAGCAAGATTTGCTGCCTTTAAAAGTTCCTTTAATGATTAATGGATATTTCTTACAATTCCTGAAGCACAGAGTTTGAAAAGTATGTCAGAGCTCAGCAGACTGATCCCATTTTCATATTCTTGGTAGTAATTCTTAGTTTTGCATGTGCAATCTGTATTGGACAGTGGTTATATTTGTTGCCTGTCTTGGAGTATATTCATTTTGTTTTAAAAAAACAAAGAAAATAACTGTGTAAGTAATACATGTCAAATCCCAGTGCAATGTACACTATCACTATGAAAATCTCTCTATAAATAAAAGATTACCAACCTCTAGCTGGCCTATTTATTTTAAGAAACACTGCAAATAAAACCTATGTCTGGTGAAGTAACTTATGTTCTTGGAGTCATTGTAATGGGATTTGATATATGAAATATTTTTTCTGTTTTTTTGTGTGTTTTTTTTTTCCCAAATCACGTACATAATTAAGATATCACTATAAAGACAATTAGGAATTTACTGTTTTCATTAGTTAAATGCCAACTGACAATACTTCTTGTAACCTTTATGTAAAGCAAAGATACAATTTCAGAGGAGAAAATTTGAATCTGCTAATACTGTTTACAGTATTATCTGTAGTAGAAAAATAAGAATTAATCATATATAGCACCAACAGGAAAATGGACACAATTAAGACTGGTGGCAAAGCTTAGTTTGCAGAATTAGAGGGAGGTTATGTTCCAATATCTCTCTTCCCCATACTTCACCACCCATCCCTTCGGCATCTTCTGGTTAGTAATCTAGCAAGAGTAATAGAAAGACTTGGGAAAGAGGGACTATGCACCTGCACCAAGTTGTCAGTTTTCTAACCCACATTGGTAGGTTTGCATTTAGACAAGTGGCCCTTAAACGGTTTGTGGTCATGAACCCATTGGAAAATCTGATGAAATTTGTAGACCCCTTCTCTGGAAAAATACACATACCTTTAGCATACTTCTTTACATGAGCACAGGCTTATGAACTCCCTAAATCTATCTGTGGACTCCAAGTAAGGTCTCAAGTCAACTTCTTGAGCATGATGACTAGGTCTTATTTTATTTTATTTTATTTTTTGACTCTCAATAGGATGGTGTCTGACAAATGTTAGAAACTCAGTAGAGTTTTATTGTTTTTATAAATGCACGTATTTCTGCCTAGCTTCATGCCAGTCACTTTTCTTAAACTGTGACTTAGTATGTTGATGTTATCTTTAGGACATAAGACCATGAATGCTGACATAATAAGAAACATAAATAAATTAAAAGGATTAGTTAAACATTCATGTCTTAGATTGCTTATTTTTATTTGAGGCCAAAACCTTCTTATCTTCTGCTAATTTCCATATTTTCACAAATGTAGAATAGTGAATGCATGTTGTGGTAAAAAGTAACAAATAAGACATCAGCCTTCTTCTGCAAAATATATTCTACCCTAGTAATGTTTTTTTGTTTGTTTTTTCTTTTTTTTTTTTTTTTGAGACGGAGTCTCACTCTGTCACCCAGGCTGGAGTACAGTGGCGTGATCTCGGCTCACTGCAAGCTCTGCCCCCTGGGTTCACAGCATTCTCCTGCCTCAGCCTCCCATGTAGCTGGGACCGCACCTGCCACCACGCCCGGCTAATTTTTTTTTTTTTTTTTTTTTGTATTTTTTAGTAGAGACGGGGTGTCACCGTGTTAGCCAGGATAGTCTCTATCTCCTGACCTCGTGATCCGCCCGTCTTGGCCTCCGAAAGTGCTGGGATTACAGGCGTTATTTTGAGAAAAAATATACTTTACATGGGACAGACTTAGCTACAAAGACCGTAGCCAAACGTTTCTAATGCCAAATCCAAACAAGAGTTTAACATTTAAAAAGAGCCAACAGTTACACAATTATACGTGGATGAACACTTTTTAAAATGAAATATTGAAGACTTGAGGAGGGACAGATTTTGCAGCTATTTATTAGTGCAGAATAAAGTGAGATGTGTTGTTATTCACTCTGCTTAGGACTTGTTCATTTTAAGTGAGCCCATTTTAAAAGAGCAGGTAGGATGACTTCAGTTTAAATCAATAAAGACTTATGAAGTCTCACTTAAATTCAATACCAACTGTATGCAAATAACTTTGCACATGCATTCATTCATTACCCCTTGTGGGAGGCCGAATGATACAGTCTCCAAATATGACTACATCTTCATCTCCAGAACCAATGAATTTGTTAAGTGGCAAGAAAAAATGTAATCTGATCTTAAGACGGGGCTATCCTATAATCCTAGCACTTTGGGAGAACAAAGCAGGAGGATCACTTGAGACCATCCTGGACAACAGAGGGAGAGCCTTTTTCTACCAAAAAAAAAAAAAAAATTTAAATGGCTGCTGCGGTCCCAGCTACTTTGGAGGCTGAGGTGAGAGGATTGCTTGGGCACAGAAAATGGAGGCTATAGTGAGTGGTGATCATGCCACTGCACTCCAACCTGGGTGACAGAGCGAGACCTTGCCTCAGAAAAAAACAAAGCAAAACATCAACAACAAACAAACAAACAAAAAAACAAGTGCCTATTAACTTAGATTATCCACTCAGGCCCAGTGAAATCACATGGGCCCTTAAAAGTGGAAGAGGAAGGCAAAAGAGTGGTCAGAGGGAGCTGACTGCTGATGAAGACCAGATTGATGTGCTGAAGAAGGACTCAACCTATAATGGCTGGATTTAATGATAGACGAAGGGGACCCTGAGCCAAGCAATATGGATAGACTTTAGAAGCCAGACAAGTGAAGGAAATGAATTCTCCTTTGGAAACTTCAGAAGGGAATTCAGCCCTGCCAACACCTCGAGTATAGCTGAGTGAGACATGTCTAGCCTAACAGACATGTAAGATGCATTTGTGTTGTGTTAAACCACTAGATTTGTGATACTTTGTTATGGCAGCAAATAGGAAAACTAATACACTCCACATGCACATTCACACATATACACACTTTAAAATAAAGGTACCTTTATATCTATCTAGAATAAGTTTCTTAACCTCAGTACTACTGACATTTTGGGCCATATGAGTGTGTGTGTGTGTGTGTGTGTGTGTGTGAGAGAGAGAGAGAGAGTATTGCTGTACAAGTGTAGGATGTCCTGGCCTCAACATTTGGACACTAGCAACATTCTCTGGTTGTAACACTTAAATGTCTGCTGGGGCAATAATCACCCCTGGTTGACCACTGATGGAATGGAAGACACATGCTTTAATTTTCAAATGCATGGTAGGTTGTGACAAGCTCCATGAAAATATAGATCATATCCATCTTACTGACCTAACCTGAGTGAGTATAACAGGGGCTGGCATATAAAAGGGGCTGAAATAAATATTTAACGGATGATAGAATGAAGGAGTGAAGTCTCTTAGAGTATAAACAGCTAATGACCAGAGAAAATTCTTCTGAATTTTTTTCTCTCTGATCTATTTACCCTGTTGACACTAGTAAAGATCAGTATTCTTTCTCCTAAGTAGTTTGGCATGGCATAAGTATTAAATTGACCTCAAGTCACATTCACTTTTAATATTTATAAAGTGTATGAACTTGGTCAAGTGTCTTCATCTGTTTAATACTCACCTCCATCCTCTGAGAAGTAAAAAGTAATCCCCAGCTCTCTGGTTTGCTGTAAAAATCTAAAAAACAATTAGATACATATTTCTTGAAGTGTCTGACTCAGAGTAGGTATTCAATCTGAGTTATAATCTTTCTTTTTCCAAAGAGCTAATAGTGTGCATATAGGTCCTTTCTTCTTTCTCCCTTTGAATTAGGATGCAATTGATATTGCGCTCACTGATTCCAAGTGATCTTTACTAAGAATTTAGACAACAAAGTTAGACTGTAAAATATTAATAAAATTGACTACTCTTTCTTCTCCTGGATAAATTCTATGTGAAAAAGATACAATAAATTTATATCAATGTTAAGGTTTTGAACTTACATAATTGAAAATAATCTTACATTTTTTGGAAAACTTCTACCTAAAATTAATGGAAAGATATTATGCATTCATTTTTGCCTATTTGATCCCAAAGCTATTCTCTGCACCTCTCTTGCTATGCTCTATGTCACCCTCACACCAGAAGGTGCATTCCCATCCCTCTATGTTTTTTGGTTTCTGGCAGGGTTCACTCAATGGGAGATACTGGCAAGCGAGTGATTGTAGACTGGAGGAAGAGAGAAATCAAGCTATTTTCCTCTCTCTTATTGCCACAGGCAGTGATGTCTCCTGCAAAGCCTTTTATTTCCTTGGCTCCAGGTTCAGCTGGACAGTCCATCCTCCTACTGGCACAGCTCACACTGGGAAACCCCATGTCATGGGCCTAGCTGCTATTGTACAGTCCTGACCTTTGGGCTCTGGCAATGAGACCTGTTTGCAAAAGTATTAGTGACTTCTTCTTGCTACAAATCTCTGATGTCCTCTCCTTCATGTGCTCTGGCTTCTTAGACTTTCATCGCTTATGTAAAAACTTTTCTGTATTAGACCATCCTTTTTCTGAAATACAGTTGACAGTTGAACAACATGAGGGTTAGGGGCACTGACCTCCTACGGAGTCAAAAATCTGCACATAACCTTTGACTCCCCCAAAACTTTATTAATAGCCTACTATTGACTGGAAGCCTTACCAATATCATACATAGTCAATTAACACATATTTTATGTTAATACATATATAAATATGTGTATGTATGAACCATGCAATGGTATTCTATATCTATTATACTGTATGTATAAGAATATGTATATATGTATTCTATACTGTATTCCTACAATACAGTAAGCTAAAGGGAAGAAAATGTTATTAAGAAAATCATAGAGAAGAGAAAATGTATTTAGTATTCATTAAATAAAAGTGGAACATCATAAAGTTCTTTATGCTCATCTTCACATTGAGTAGGCTGAAGCAGAGGAGAAAGAAGAGGGGTTGGTCCTGCTGTGTCTGGTGGCAGAGGTGGAGGAAAATCCAAGTGTACATGGACTCTTGAAGTTTAAACCTGCATTGTTTAGGGTCATATGTACCTGGAGTGGTTTCTATTTTCCTGACTGTATCCAGACTGATACAGCTTTTTCTTAAAACGTCAAGTGGTTTTGAGTTGTAAATATTCCCAAAAGGCAAGTGTTTAAGCTCTATCCTTTATATAGTTAACCATTTTATGTAATGATAATTACTGCCTTACATTCCAGGAAAAATATGTCTCATTCCTGAATATCAAAAGCAAATTTAAAAACAAATTTTAAAATTAATTACACATATATTGGGATCTCAGATTTATTAAACTAATTATTAGAAAGTAAGATAAATTGGGGAAAAGCTCAAAGTATGCATAATTATTAAATGCTGGCATTTATGTGAGCCTTGGGCTTCTCTTTATTAGCTTTTTGGGTGCAATTATCATTAACATTTCAGTTGCATCCTTAATGAATATTAGAGCTACAAATACACAATGGCATGAGTGAAAATAGAAGTCTTTCATTACCACACAGACTGAAACTTTAAGAAAAATAACTTACAGAGAGGCTGTAGAGCTGTGATTGTATATTTACCCTGGGAGCTATGAGCTGTCTAGAAGTATTCTGAGCTTTGATTTTTACAGCTGCACCTGTGCCAGGTGGAGAAAGTAATGAAGAGCAATTTGGGCCTCTTCAGTAAACCAGTTAACTGAGTTTGGACACTAACTCTAAAGCAACTTAGCCACATTCTTTGAGCATTTGCTTTGTGCTAAGCATGGTTGTAAGTATTGGAAAAGAAAGATCTGCAAATAAAAATTAGGCTTTTTTTTTTTTTTTCAAGGAAATTGCCTAGCAGCTGGGGGTTACCGACTTGGAGGCAAACGAGTGCGCTAAAGTTAGGTAGGGGCTAGGACAGGTGTATATATAGGGCACATAAGGAAGGTCTTCTTTTTCTGGAGGATCATACCCAACTTTTGGGGTGAAGTAGTGGATAGGCTTGAGGTTTAATTACAAGGCATGAAGCGATAGCCGTTGTATACTGCTTGGAAGTTACTTTTAGAGTGTATAGTAAGTCATTCAGAGCTCAATGAGGAGCTACTTCAAGTCTCACCAAGTGCTGAATAAACAATTAGATGTATAAACTCACATTGTCTTGTTTCATAAAATGGAATAAGAACTGTGGAGAAGGAGTAGGAACAGGACAAGATGAGAGGAATGGCTCGATCAGAGAGCATTGTCATAAGATAGCCTTTAAAAGTGATACTGACAAAGAGATGCTCAAAGATACAGCTCCTCGGAGTTGGGGATGGCTTGGAGGTGGTTTGAGCATGTAGAAGAGATGGGAAGCAATGGAGGACTCTGGGGAGCAGTTGTAGGAGGCTATAATTGCTGAGCTCAACTGCTGACTGGAAGCATTCAATACTGAGAGGAGCAGCTGCAGAGAGCTTAAGCAGGGAACCCTGGAGAGCCACAGTTGGAGCATCCCCAGATTAAGAAGATGCCAAGGGAAGAAGCAGTTATGAGTGTCATTGTATGGAAAGTTCGAAGTTATCCATCCAGTTCCACCATCTCTGCAGCTGGAAATGGTTGAAACACAGTGTCTTATATTTATGAAGAAATGGTGAAATATTGATAAGTTTGACAAAATATGTTTGAGATTTTTAAATACAACTTTCCTCAAACTCAGACGTAGGCTTCCTTGGGTAATGTGATATTACTTTTGGTTGTTGTTTGTTTATTGAGAAAAATTTTACCCCAAAAATAGCTGTTACATTGGCCAAAACAAGGAGACTTGATTTTAAAGTGAAGGATTCACTAACCAAAAAATCAACGAGAGTATATGCAAAATTTGGTATTTTTTGATATTTCTCCCCTGGAAAGAGTTTTTATGCTGTTCTCAGAGTTCCTGATGCTAATAAAAAAAGGTTAAGACTTTTTGTATTAGGAAGACAGAAAAAGTTAGCTAATAGAAAATTTGGTAACGTCTATTATCAACTTATCCACAAAAGATGCTGTTGTATAACAGTGTGATGAATTCAGGTAATCATCACATTGAACACTGTCTGGCATTACTATGAGGCTGTCATCTTCAGATATTGTTCAGGATAACAAACCTTGGTATATTAGTGATCCCTTCTGCATCTTTTTGGATCAGCTTGGGTTTGATTATGGAGGGAGATGGAAGCAGCATAGTAGATACTTTATTTGAGTAAAACACAATTGTGATGTAAAAACTTGAGAAAGATAATCCAGCTGGAAACTATTGTGTTAGTCCACCTTTGAGTAAGAGCTGAAAACTAGTGTGGATCCTGTAGAAATGGAAGGAAGAATGTGGAGGTGGAGGTATTCATTCAACTTGTGAATGTGAACACTGTAATTTTAAAATAATAATGCATCTGGTTATATTTTTGTTTCATTGGAATCTCATAGTACTGCAAATTTTTATCAAAATCACTCCATCTGGAAAAAGTCTATATGGATTAAGCCACATGGGAATCAGTTACCCTGGCTTAACAGATATTTCATTGCTGTGGGTTTTAATCGATAAACTTGACCTTCTAACTTGGCCGGTTATACAATCTTTTCTGAGCAAACAATGAAATGATGTGAAGTGAGTCAGACTTTGAGTATATTAGTGAATTGGGGCCTGAGTGACCAAGAATGAAATGTCAGGATAACAACACAAAGAAGAAAACTCATTTTTTTAAGTTCAACTTACTTGATTTTTTTTTTTTTTTTTGACAGAGCATACCATACTCTCATTTAAAAAGAGCATTTTACCCAAAAAGCTATGTGTGTTTTCAAGGTAACATAAATTTACCCTTGAAGCCTCTGACCTAGTAAAGACTCATGGAATAGTTACTTTGAGTCTGCTCTGAACAAATAAAAAATTGCTCTCAAAGGTATTTATTTAGCTAATGAAGATGCCTTGCAGACCATTTGAACAATTATTTGAAAGCAGAAACCATTGCATGGCTCATCCATCTCTCATGGAGAGCTGCTGGCTTTGCACACCTTGGAGTGTTTTTTTTTGTTTCCCAACTCCAAAGGAGAAACTGTCCCACTTTCTGAGACTTAACATGTGGTTGGGATTACTGCAGGGCTTTTGAGCTCGCAGTTCATACACTTGTTTTTGACAGTATGATGTGTTCCTCTTTTAACTTTGCAGTAGAGCACACAGCAGTGACGTTGTTCTTAAAGGCAACCTAACTCAATTTTTGCTTTCTGAACAGTGGTTTGCTGTTCAATTTGGCTGCTTCCAAAATGTGTATAACTTACTTTTTACATTTGCATGTAGTTAAAAAAATTGATGTGACCTTATCAAGATCAAGCAGAAAGAATGTTTTAATCTCTGGACTCTTCAAATTCACAGGGACTTCATGGAACATACTAAAGCCTTAAAATACAGAGTTAATCAAATAGAAAGCTATATATTTCAGACACAAATTTATCTTCTGTTTTGTTTCTTCAAGATAAGTAAAGAGGTCAGATTTCTAGTACATCACCTTCTGAAAGAATAGGGGTTGTTATACATATTAGTAAAATTTTATATTACTATTCAAAGATAAGTAAATAAAACAGTTTAATTTGGAATGTTTCATAGTTTTCCAGCTCTCTCCTTGTCCAAGTGCAGTATTTAACGTTTCATAGCATCACTATAACATAAGATTTATGAGTAGCCATTGGCGCCGAGTGCACAGGCTGCTGTGCTGAGCATGGCCTCAGCCCTGTCTATTACATAAAACAATGAGCATTGACACATATGGAGCTATAGAAGGCATATACACACACAGGAAACATTGAGAAGAAAATATGACACTGACCTCTGCCTTTCTCTTTTTCCCAGACTTCCGTTGTCAATCAAATAATCAGAAATTGCCCATTACACATAGCCCCGTGGACCTCTTTTGCTGAGCTCAGAATAAAAACACTATGTATGGTTGACTAAAAAATGAGGACTTTCATTGGGAATAGTCTAATGATAAGTTAGAGTACTGTACACTTGGAATTGAAAGATCTCTGGGTTTTTGTTTTAGTTTTGCCTTTTTTACAGAGTTTCACTCTTGCTGTCCAGGCTGGAGTGCAATTATGCAATCTCAGCTCACTGCAACCTCCACCTCCCAGGTTCAAGCAATTCTCCTGCCTCAGCCTCCTGAGTAGCTGGGATTACAGGTGTACACCCATATGCCTGGCTAATTTTTGTATTTTTTTTAGTAGAGTTGGGGTTTCACCATGTTGGCCAGGCTGGTCTCATACTTCTGACCTCAGGTGATCCACCCGCTCTGTCTTCCAAAAGTGTTAGGATTACAGGCGTTGAGCCACGGCACCCAGCCTGGTATTTTGATCTAATAATTCTTAATATATTCTTTACATTTTCAGTGTTTCATGATGAATGAGTATTTTTTAAGGGTCTTTATATTATGCAGAACTTTGCTTAAACTTTGCTGTCTATTGCTTACTATCCTGATGATTAGTAAGGAAGAACATAAGACATTTTGTTTCCGATAAGACTCATCATACTTTTCACTTTATGCTTTATACTTTATTTAACATTTAAAATTACAATATTAATAGATATTGCAGCATCAGATACTATAAAATAAACATTTAAATAAATGATATGAGTTTAACGATACCTCTGTAGGAAAAAGTGTAGCCAGAATGGCAGGGAAACCCCCACTCCCTGCTTCCCCCTGGGCAACAATCCTTCTGCCGCTCTCTTCTCTCTTTTGCACACCCTTGCCCTCTGGGAATACTGAACATGTTGCTCTTCCCTTAGAGAACCTGATGTGTCACACCTCTGTGTTTCTGTTCTTTCCTAAACACTCTTCCTTCCCTCTAAATAGGATTAATCATTTCTTCTCTGAATATCTCTAAGCATTCTTTTGGCTCTCCTATCATAGTCTGTTACTTGTTAAAGTGTCTGTGTTTCTCACTAAAGGTAAACCACATGAGGGCAAGTAATATGCTTATTTATACTTCTCAACATATGATTTCTTAATGAATTAATTTGTATTATTATAGCCAATATGAATCAACTAATGGAACCATGTTCTGTAGAGAAAATGGCTTCTCCTAAATTCCGATATTACACAGTCATACACATTGGAAAGGATGAAAGTGCTAGAGTAAGACTCATCTGAATGTGGACCTTGGCTCTGCCACTTAACTCATGACTGAGACCCTCAGTCTATGGGTAGCTTTGTGGAGAATGAAACCCACATTATAGAATTACCTTCAAAATTAAGAAATGAAATGTGATAACATCTGGACACAAAGTCAGCACTCAATAAATGACACTATTATTATTATTATATGTAATACCTTTCAAGAGGTTTGTATGTGTGTTCATAACCCGATGAAAAGGTCAGTTATTTGTTTTTGCTCCTTAATTTCTCCTTTATTACTCTAACTTCTTATTTAATAGACGTGTCAAACAGCATTGTTATAAATATTAGCTGCCTATTTCTCCAACTTTATGTTTTTTCTATTGTTAGTGATGACAGCACAACATAGATAGATGCATATGTCAAGCCGTTTTTCAACTTTATAATGACAAAAAGGCTTCTTATCCTATCTAAATATGTTCAAATGACACTTAGTCACTTTTTAAAATCAGAATTAATGAGATTCTTGCTAACCTTTTTATTTTTTAGTCCAATCATCTCCTAGCCTGACAAAGCATAAAAAAAAGAAGACTTCATTATATAACTTCTAAGAGTAGTAGTGACAGAGTAATTGTAGCCCAAATTGGAAAAACTTTTGGTTTTAACTAAAGGAAGAGGAAAGACTTAATAGCATCCCAAAACACTTTATAAACAAAATGATGGTCATTAGCAATAGCAAAAATGAGGACACAAGAGCAAAGAAATCCACCTAGTTAAAATAGGTAATAGTAGGCAGTGATAATGGAAAAATGATGGCATCATGAGTATCTATATGGAAACACTGAAAAGGGAAACAACATTGTTTCCTAACTTCTTTGATATTATGACACAATCAAGAAACACAGAGACAGACAGTGAGAGAGACTGACTGCATGAATTGTGGTAGCTCTCAAGCCTCCCATCAGGAGGCTATGCAAAAATTATTCTCAAGAAAAAAACCGTATCTTTCCATAGGACTGAATACTGTAGTACATGGTTACTTTGTGTAAACTATGAGAAGACAAAACCAACACCCCTACATTTCTCTAGGAAAGAGAGAAGGGGCTTACACCACTTTCTGGTAAATGGGAATGACAACAGCAAATGATAGCACCAAACTCGAAATCATATGAAAAGTGGGATGATCAAATGAATGGAAAGAATTTAGAGTATCTGGTTTTCATTACCTGGACTCAGACTTATTTCCAGTTAACTTATCCATTCAGAGCACAGCTTTGTACCTCATTTACTTCTTCTGGGAAATGTGGGGAAAAAAATCCACAAAGGATAAGTTTGATCTGGCATTAATGTAACAATCACCTACGTTTTGATTGTTGAAGTAAAGGATGGACAAATTCTGTCTATAGTGAAGCTGACCCCAAGATGAAACAGACACTGAAGTAAGGAAAATAATTTATTCCTGTCCTCATGGGTGCACTGCCAGTGTCTTCTTAGAATATAGATAGTGGTATGTATTGGCTAAGAAAGAGTTAATTCCTGTTCAGGTTTGGCATCTCAAAATCATATCCTAAATTGACCGTAAGCTCTGATCTCAAGGACCAGAAATATCTCACAATCTTCTTATATTGTTCAAATTAGAATGTCTTTGTTTTAAATTTAGTAATTGTTATGTTAATGGAGAGAATGTTGGTACTGTGATCAGCTCTTCACAGAGAAGCTTATACCACTGAGGGATTAGAGACATGCTGGGAAAAATATTGTCTTGCATACACTAAGGAGTATACTTAGTTATCACTGTTTTCTTCTGTTTTGTTTGTTTTTTTTTTTTTTTTCCTTTTCTTCAGAGGAAACACTTTCTGTTACTAGAGTTTGCAACCATGTGTAAATAACTGTAAAATAATAGAATTCAGAAATGGAAGCTCTATTTCTTTTTCTTTTGTGTCTTTGTGCCATCCATTCTTTTGTCATGAAAGATTAAAAACGCTGAGCAACTAGAAAGAAATAATTAGAAATTAAATCAGGGTAAAATGAATAGAAAGAAAATTCTGATCAGTTGATGAAAGCATATCATTTGTCATTGAATCTTCTTTCAGTATTAACATATTTCCTCATCCTTCAAAATCGAATTTCTAAGACCGAGGCATCCAAAAACAAGAACATGGGAACGTCACATGCAAAATATGGATTTAGAAGTGACATTATGCAGCCTTCTTTTCTTGTCTTGTTTGTATTAAGTAAGGGTAGAAATGTAATGTAAAAAAGGATTGCTTCCGGCTGCACGCAGTGGCTCATCCCTATAATCCCAGCACTTTGGGAGGCTGAGGTGGGCGAATTATCTGAGGTCAGGAGTTCGAGACCAGCCTGACCAATGTGGTGAAACTCCATCTCTACTAAAAATACAAAAATTAGCTGGGCATGGCGGCAGGCACCTATAATCCCAGCTACTCAGGAAGCTGAACCTAGGAGGCGGAGGTTGCAGGGAGCTGAGATCGCGCCACTGCACTCAAGCCTGGATGACAGAGTAAGACTCCATCTCTAAATTAATTAATTAATTAAATTAAAAATGATTGCTTCCATATTTTAATAAATATGTGAAGCTAGAAATAACATGAATTTAGGATTTATTTTGCACCTTTGAACCTACTCAAACTGTTAAGAATTTTCTTCAGAGAATTGCACTGAATCACACATGTCCAACAATTTAAAATGACTGCTTAAAAGTCAGATAAAAGAGAAAGTTATTTTGCAAAATTAAATTGAAATTATTACAAAATGCATGAAATATTCAAATAAGAAATTTATACACATGTGTACATACATAAATACATATACACATGTACTTATACATATATAGATATACATACATCTATCTCTCCATTCATCCTTTCACACAGTTCATTTATTAACAAATATATTTGAGAGAATATGGTAGAATACGTTATTCTTGTATTGCTTCAAGTGTATTCTTCGGAGTAATAATTCCAAAAAATGATCTGCAGTAAAAGGGATTCAAATTAAGTTTTGAAACTCTGAATACTACACTCCTATAAGACATACAAATCATAAATGCAGATAGGATCGTGTAAGAATGACTTTTATCAGCATAGCTATAGTAGACAGAATAACTGTCTTCAAAGATGTCATGCCCTAATTCCTATAACCTGTGAATATACTCCCTTTCGTGGTGAAGGGATTTAAGGTTATGGATGAAATGAACGTTTCTCATCAGTCGAATTGAAAATAGAGATATTATCCTTTATTAACTAGTTATGCCCAATGTAATAATGAGGGGTTTTTATAAGTAGAAGAAAAATATAGAAAAACAGATCAGAGTTATGAGATGTAAAAAGGACTTACTCCCTATTGCTAACTTTGAAGATGGAGGAAGAGACCAGGAAATGGTGGGCAGTCTTTAAAAGTTGGAAAAGATAAGAAAATACATTCTCTCCTACAGTCCCCACAGAAGAAAGCAACCCTGCCCATACCTTGATCTTAGCCCTGTAGGATTATTATTGGACTTCTAACATATGTAATTGCAAGATAATGCATTTTTTGTTCTTTTATGTGGGAAAGTATCTGATAATTTGTTACAACAGCCACAGACATCTAGTATATATGCTATGGCTGTTGTAGTGATTACTACCTGCCAGACACCAGGGTACATTCTTGATACCCATTAACATATTAGTCAACCCAAAAAGCAACAAATTATAAACATTATTCTCCTCTGTATTTTATGAACGAGGATATGGGGCGTGGTGGTAAACTCTTGTAGGTTAGCAAATTATGCATAATGATACCAATAGAAAGTACCAACACCAAGGCTCAAGTTAAAGACTAATTACAAAGTTTATGCTTTAAATTTCTTACTGTTCAGTCAATCTTCTACCAAACTTTCTTGACACAACAGCCCTTTCTTTCTTTCTCAATATACCTGTTTATTTTGGGAAACACTAGTGTAGTGGAAAGTAATTGCACTTCAGAGACTAAGATCCTAATTCCAACTTTGTTCCTGACTACTCACATAACCTTAGTAAAACAATCTTGTATTTCTTGGCTACTATTCTTTCTGGTATTGGTGCTCTCAAAATAGCTCCTGCTCTCATGGAGCTTAGAATCCATGCCTTAGCATTATTCATACCTGCAGTTAAATGTGTTCTGCATTATTTACAACTCCCTCAGGACCAATGAATAGGTATATTAATCCCATTTTAGAGAAAATAAAATTAAAATGCAGAGTAGTTGAGTTTTTCGCTGCAGATCAAAAACGCAGTAATAGTAGAGCCAAGTTTTAAATGGACGTCATCTCATTCCTGACCAGAACTCTTTCCACAGTACTACACTTAATCATATTTTAATAAAAATCACATTACAAAATTCTTACATATTGCTTTATTTTTATACCAACCTAATTAAGCCTCGATACAATTAATATATTACCATTTGAATACACTTTAATCAAATATACTGAAGAAATGTCATTGACTAATAAATAATATATTGTCTTAATTTTCTTCTGTATAATGCTTGATAGACTTGTATCTAGACAGTGATTTCAATGAAAAACAGAATTATATTTCTCTCACTAGGGTGGCGCGCAAGCTTTTTTATTTTTTTAAAGTACTACAGGAAATTATGGTTAAAATCTAAGACTCTAGGCTGGAAGTGGTGGCTCATCATGTCTGTAATCCTAGAACTTTGAGAAGCTGAAGTGGATGAATCGCTTGAGCTCAGGAGTTTGAAACCAGTCTGGGCAACATGGTGAAACTTACCCTCTACAAAAAATACGATAATTATCTGGGCTTGGTATTGTGTGCCTGTAGTCTAAGCTACTTGGGAGGCTGAGGTGGGAGAACCACCCGGGCCTGGGAAGCCAAGGCTGCAGTGAGCCAAGATTGTCCCACTGCACTCCAGCCTGGGCAACAGAATGAGACCCTGTCTCAAAAACAAAAACAACAACCTAAGGCTCTAGAAGAGCCTCATACGTGGTCACTCAACCTACTTTAAAAGCTTAAGATTTTGCCAGATACATGAATGTAACTTTGAATGTAATTTTACTTATTAATTAACAATTATGGTAGGCAGAGTTGTAAAACAAAAATAGAATGGATTTTCAAGTCAAATTATCTGAACTTAAATTTGCACTCTAGCAGGATCAGCATTGTTACCTTTAGCGAACAATATCAAGTTGTGCAATCAATCAGGGTTGGTTTGCGTCTCTGTAAAATGAGAATAATCATGCCAGTGTTTGAAGGTTGTTGGTACTTATAGGGTATCCAGGTATTTTATTACCTGCAAGTTTTCTAAACTAGTTTGTACTAAGGTCCTTTCCAAAGTATTCCCGTTTTTAAGTGTCCATATTTTTACAACAGTTGCTTGCTCACAAGCTTATACATTGGATTCTAAGTCTCTTATTGGTTGAGATGATGTCTTATTCAAAGTTTATCACCAACATCAAGCATGTGTTCTGGCCTCTAATAGGTGCTCATTAAATATTTATTGACTGAATGAAAACCTTCACTGAATATTACTTGGCTGACTTTTAATGTCCAAGTTTGTGGCATTACTTTTAAAAATCAGTGATGAGGGAATAAAACATACAAAAAGATGTACTGTCTTACTCTATCTGTCAATTTCAGTTTTAATTTCTTGCTTTTCTTCCTGTAAGCTATAATCATATGATAGACTGGATTGAATCTGTAGCATATTTAAGTAAATCTCTATACTATTTATAGAGTCTATACATAACTACAATTGATGACTTTGATTATACATGTTTAATATTTCTGATGTAATATTTGCTGTCTTTTGTGGTTAATAAATCTTTCAAACATCTCCTCAATATTAATGTATTGATTCGGTCTTCATAATGTTTGTAAAGTCTAATTTATTTTCCAAATCTGGCCAAGAGAGACTTACATTTGGAAGTAACAAGATAAATCTTAGACAGATTTGTGTAAAGTGGAACAAAATAAATATTCAAAAGACTTCTAAAATCACATAAAAACCCCTTTCCAGTTAAAACAGGCAATTCATTACTCTTTTAAATTGTGGGTACTTGAGTGAGATGTCAGTTTTGGTTATAAAATTTACTCACTAATGCCAGCCACTGTTATCATCCTGTCTTAGCTCAGGACAAAAAGAGCAGGATTGAAGAAATTTCTCTTGAATTTAAAAGTGGTTTGCTGAGATTAACTAAACAATAATAACAAAGCAATCACATTCAACGAACACCAGAAACATTAAAAAGCTATGGTTTAGTCCCGGGTTTATCTCTGAAGAAATATAAAATAGAATTTTAGAATCATGCCCAGTTTTTCTCTACTTTTGCTTTTCCAGTCCGGTGTTGTCTGACATGTGGAATACTTGATGAGAGAAAAGACACTAGCCATTTCAAATGAACTCCTGCTGATATGCCCTGCTATGTGGCAGCAGGAAGCAATGCCTTCTCTTAAAAGTACTCTCTGTAAATAGACCATGGCATCTTTCATCTTTAGGATTACGCCCACAGAGAACTGAAGCAAATACTTAATTGTTTTGTAAGCCTCACAAGCAATCCAAAGGGAGTTCTCCAAGTATCTCAGCAGCTCGAGTCCTTACACTTCAATTAATACTGTTGGGAGTTGCACGTTTAAAAACCTGAGTGGTTTCAAATGATTTGTCTTTTGTCAACAGTGTTAAACTTGACATCATGTAAAAATACATGTGTATTTAAGAAATAAGGGAAAATAAGTCAGCTCATTTCCCTAAATTTAAGAAAAGAGAGAAAATATAAATAGTTTAAAATTTATTTAATATCTATTTTAGTAACAAAAAATAACATGGGAATTCGTTTAGAATTGAGAGTAATAATGACTGAGACGGTCCTCTGAATTATTAAAAAAAAAAACAGTTGACTGCATATATTTAAAATAATGTCGTTTAGATGTGGAAGAGGATTTAGCAATCAGTGTTCTCAGTTTACAGGTAAGGACAACAAGATCCACCTGAAGTTAATGACTTTGGTAACTCATAGAGCAAGTAACAGAAAGAGTCAAGTGAATCTAAGTTTAAAATATGTTTTTGTCCCAGTTGGAGGACCTCTCAGAGCCTCCTTTCTTCATTCAACCTTTTGATATGAGTGGTCTGCCTTCTGACGTTGGATAGGTGCACCTGGCTGTGTTCCTGGAACACATGAAGTGTTTAGCTCATGTTGGGTCCCTTCCTTTCCTACTCTTCTCTCTGTCTGGAGTTCTTTAAATGACAGAACATTTGTTAGATTTTGTTCAGTGTTTGGATTCAAACATTGCCATAATCCAGATTTGTAATTGTGATTAAACTTTTGGCAATGTCTGCATTAAATTAGAATGAAAACTGTGCTGGAGAAGATTCAAAAATATTGTATAGAACATTCCTATTTGCTGAGATTAACCAAACAATAACTGCCTCCCCCTTTTTTTGTAGTGGCTTTTCATTGTGGTTCTATTTTATATCATTTTTATAAATAATTTCAACTTCTATTTTAGATTCATGAGGTACATGTGCAGGCTTGTAATATAGATTTATTGTGTGATGCTGAGGTTTGGGATATGAGTGATCTTGTCAGCCAGGTAGTGAGCATAGTACCCAATAGTTAATTTTTCTAACCTTGCCCCACTCCTTTCTTCCCACCTCTACTAGACCCCAGTGTCTATTGTTGCCGTCTTCATGTCCATGAGTACCAAATATTCAACTCCCACTTGTAAGTGAGAACATATAGTATTTGGTTTTCTGTTCCTGTGTTAATGTGCTTAGGACAATGGCCTCCAACTGCATCCATGTTGCTGCCAAGGACATGATTTTGTTCTTTTCATAACTGCATAGTATTCCATGGGGATATATGTATCATGTTTTCTTTATGCAGTCCACCATTGATGGGCACCTAGGTTGATTTCGTGTCTTTTCTATGATGAGTAGTGCTGCAATGAACATACAAGTCATGCATCTTTCTGGTACTGCAATTTATTTTCTTTGGGATATAAACTTGGTAATAGGATTGCTGGGTGGAATGTAGTTCTATTTTTTGAGAAATTTCCAAAGTGCTTTCCACAGTTGCTGAACTAATTTACATTTTCACCAACACTATATCAGTGTTTCTTTTCCTCCACAGCCTCAGCAGCCTCTGTTGTTTTTTTCACTTTTTAATAGTAGCCATCCTGTTTTTTCACTTTTTACTAGTAGCCATCCTGATTGGTGTGAGATGGCATTTCGTTGTCGTTTTGATTTGCATTTCCCAGTGACTATTCCATATGGACTTAACTGGTGTCTTTTTCAAATTCTCTCTCTGATAATCTTACATCTGTTCCAAATAAGTTATTTAATGTTTCCAACAATAGTTACATTCAGTGTTTTGGGCAATTATATTACCTCATTAAGTTGGTGTCAATCAGTGCCATGTAGTTTCTAGACAACCACTATGGAGATACAGTAATAGAAACAGAGGCTAGACCTAGCAATTATTTTTATGTCTTTAAACAAGTTCTCTCTTGGAAGCATGAGTTTAACCCATGCTAAATTTGAAATGATATTTTCTCTTGTAAATATTGATAATCAGTTTTTGCTTATGTTTTTTTACAAATGAAACCAAGTATAGAGAGAGGGGAAGAGAACTGACTGTGGCAGAGCTAAGACAAAATACTTAATTCATGACATTTTGCCTAGGGTTAATTGGAGTCAACCAGTCGACTGGTGACAGTAGCAATTAAAGCAAGAAAATCCTGCAGGTAAAAATAAGAGAGAGTCTCCTGAAATTCAGTTGATTTCCTCAAGACTGTCTTTTCAAATTGCCCCTCGGGCTAGGTTAAGTGCTAGATGTAGCTAAGCGCCAGCAGCTGGTTTTAGCTCCAGAGCCACCTTCTGAAATCTAAATTAGCATATGTGAATTATACACTTCACCTTATACTGTATTTTATTGTTTTTTGTGTGTTGTTTTTATTTTGATGAAGTGAATGAGTTAATAGGACATATGCTTCTCGTGAATGCTGTTAAAAGAAAAACTTTAGACAAATTAAATTTGATAGTGTTTATTTGAACAAAGAATGGCTCATGAATTGGGCAGCACCCAGAATTGGAAGAGTTTTAGAGTGCTCTGTTTTAGCAGCACGAGCAGAGGACTTTATCAGCTGAATCCAGAAGCAAAGCAAAGAAATTACTCAATTTGTTACAGCTAGCCATTTGCCTTATTTTGGTATGATATGGTGGAAAGTCCCTAATTAGAGATTCGTTGGCAGTTTCCAATTTGGTTAGGTTTAAATTGTATTTTACTGTTTACATTACACTTCAGTTTGCTTACATAGGCAACTAAGAGGCAATTAAAGCACTAGAACTTTCTCCGACTATTTTTTTTTTTTTTTGTAACAACCTCCCAATTAATTTACCAACCTCTAAAATTTCATTTTACTAAATTATGAGTGAATTTTAATGTTCCTGTCCTATTGACCTATAAGAATAATGTGTTAAACCTCTTAACACATGTAGCTTCATTTCTTTGGAAAGCAGTTTTATCAGTGGATTCTGTTTTAAATGTATCTTATTTCTGCTAGCTTTATATCTCTTCATAGGTCGGAAAGATTATTCAAAATATTGTTAAATCAAAAAGCTAAATTTCACTTTATTTGCAACAGAAGGATTCTGAAGGACTAAATAGTGACCAATGGATCAGATATTGCCTAACTTCACTGAATAATCTTCATATTGTTTTATTTTTATTGATTATATTTACATTGCTCTAAGGATTAGACTGTATAAGAGGGAAAATCCAACTACATAATGAATTTTCTTGATGTGAATAGAATATAAATGTAAATACAAGCATTTATCTAAAAATGTGAGATTAGATGAAAAATATAAGATTAGAAAAATATACAATTTGTTTCAAATAAAACACATTTTGATTCAAATAAATTACCTTTTAATTTATTTGAAACTTTTATCAAAAATGTTGTAATTTAAAAACTAATAGAATATTTCTATGCATAACTGTTGAAAAAAGTTAGCTTATTTTGTGTGTGTTAAAAACTGAATTGAAACGCTTGATCAAATAATATTATTATAATTGACACTTCAAGTATTTTTCTAGATATCTTAACCAAAATAGTGGGTTGAATATCTTTATGCTTAAGACAGAGCAACATAGTGAGGGGAAAAAAAAAATGCCCTGATTAAAGAAGAAAAATCTTTCACATTTTTTGGGGGAACACTCTAAATATAGAGAGAATTAAGGTGGCTGCTGCAGTATTCATTCATAGGGAGTATTATGTTTGAATTGGATTAATGTGTCTGTATTGGAAACTTTGTATGTAGCAAGGGACTCCCATGCAAGCTGCCATCTTGGATATTAAATGTATTAAAATCCACACTGCTGACTGTCAAATCATACAACTTTGATCTTCTGTGAAATGCATGCATCAGTAGTAAAATTGCCAGATGCCATCATTGTTTTGGATTTTGAGTTCTTTCTGGACAACAGATTGAGTGGGTGGATACTAAATAAGCAGAAATTCTAATAAATGTGACCATTATTTAGTGAGCTTGTTTGCAGAAACAGGCAGTTGTGTAAGCAATTGACTTATTATGCAAATTCTAGTTTGAATTTGTTCTCAGCCACTTTATGACGACAAACTTTCTCTTTACTTCCTAATAAGAGACTCCTACTTTTGCCAAACCTATATTGGATGACAAATAGAGATAAAACTTGAATGATAGTGTTTAAAAGTTTAAGGATTGGTGCTACTGCATTAAGTGTATATTACTTTATCAGACATTCTGTCTCTATTATGGAAATTATATTGTCTTTCATTTAAGAATGATAGTGATGTATAGTATCATAAAGCAAACTGATTATGTTTTGGTGATCCTATTATAAATATGAAATAATTATGTCCACTTGTGTGGAATTGGCACATAATAGTTATTAATAACGGCATTTTATAATTTACAATGTAACTTCTTGATTAATAATATAAATTACTTTTATTAAGTAATATCTATTTGAAATCCACTTCTTACCAAATATACACAAGTCCCTCTTTTTCCTTTTATGTTTGCTGATACATACAGTTGCTCTCCCTAGCAATGCCATCACAACTGCTTTTGTTTCCTGAGGCACTGCTTCACGCTGAATTTCATTTTGGTTATCTAAAAGATGCACTAAAAGTATTTTCATGTAATATGTAACAGACTGATTACATGGAGTCATCACTATAAGTTCTCATATCATCTAAATAGGGGAAAGAAAGTAATAAATCAATTGTTATTGAATGAAGAAATAAGACTCATGCAAATGAGAAGGCCAAACATCTGTTTATGTACACTAACATTAAAGTCAGTAAGTAATAGCATGTATAACATCCATTCATCTGCCTGATTAATGGAAAGATACATAATTCTACATATATATGAAGAGAGAGAGAATAGGGGTGATATATAAGGAAGATGATATAGATATAGCTGTAGTAATAAAAGGGCTATGTATTAGTGATGTGTGTGTGTATACATATATACATGTATATGGAGAGAGAGAGATACAACAGATATATGTATATGTATGAAATAAATGTATTTATTTAGTACAAATGAAGGAAGTATGTAATGGAAATTTATTTGGACACACCAAAATCCATAGTTAATCACTCTTGTCACATGATTAAATGTATCACCTTATTCACGGGACTTACTGGATATTTCTGGATGAAAGATTGAGGTCACACTGGTGGTCTTGATTTAAAACTAACAACATCAGACATATACATATCTTAGTTAAAATGCTATCATTACATACAACTCTTTTGTCAAGTTTGGTTAATATTTATAGAATGAAGGGCATAGAAATAGAATTGAAAGTAAAATTTCTGCATTAATTTTGCTGACAGCAGAAGAACTTTGGATAAAATTTACTTATTGCAAAAACAAAATTTATTTACTTAGTAAAAATTTATTTATTGATTAAATATAATATGAGCAAACATAAAATAAATGTTTAGATACCATCTCAGTGACATCAAAAGTCAACAAAGCCAGAACAGGGTACAAAGGTGGGTGAGAGCTTGAGTCATAATAATGGAAATGTGAGGTAATTTTTCTGATTTTAATTAGGACCTCTGGAGGTTTATGTTTACATATTTTGGATCAAGTTTGTTCCTTTTTATCTGATCTAAAAATCTCTATGCTAAACAAAACTGAATTTTATAAATAGATTAAAAACTTTAAAGTGGGAAATTAATAAAAGAGTGTTAATAGCATTTCAATAAATCACTGGCATATTCTAGTCTCAAATATTTTTTTCTATTATAATTACACAGCTAATGAATATATGAAAATATAATTAATGAATGAGGCTCATCCAAAGTAAAAACTTTTTATAATTTGATTTATAATGTAAGTATACTTTAGAATTAGCAGTGACATCTTGTGCCCATATTGTATTTATTTTCCAAATAAATTTGCTAAAATATTTTATGAATTGTATATTCCTTACAATTGTAAAAAGTAAAAATTTCAAAAATTATTCAACTTGTGGTGACCTTACAAATATTTAATTAGAGCATGAAAAGGAGAAATTAAGTATGTCCTGAAGTAACTGATTTTTCATTGAGGCAAAATAATGGGTTAAAAGGTGTTTAATTCAAATGTGAAATGATAAATCAGATGAATACTAAATGGCACTGAAGTCCTGAGTTACAGAAATTGACAATATCTGACCCAGCAGGTCATCACACTGAAGACAGTTACCACAAATACAGTAGATATAACAGGTTTTAACTCCTCATAAAAATATATGTCTAAATATATTATAAGTAAAAATGAATTAAAATATAATATTTAAGAAGTAACCTTTATGCAAAATTCCTCAACTTCTGTTAATCTCTAGCAGGTTTTTTGGATAATAAAATGCATAAACTGACAAATGCCCTTGTATTAAAGAAGCTTTAATGAATACATGTCTTTAGACTAAAAGCACGCTAATCACATGCTGCACTCTTATTTTATCATCTAGTGAATAAACAGAGACAGTGGACACTGGGTGATGATCTTTTCATTACTGCTGCATCCTTAAACTTCTGTGTGCCACTTCACCTACCTCTTTCAATTTCTAAGTCTGTGAAATAGGAATAAGAAGACCTTTTCTTCCTTAATTTCCCCAGACTGCTTGCAATTAATTAGTGAATATTTATGATTTTGAAGAAAAATAATTGGTATTATCATTATGCTTTATTTTTCACTTTTGTGGTGTTATGGTTTAAATCAAATATAAGACTTTATATCTTGGCCAGGTGCGGTGGCTCACACCTGTAATCTCAGCACTTTGGGAGGCCAAAGTGGGTGGATCACAAGGTCAGGAGTTCAAGACCAGCCTGACCAACATGGTGAAATCCGTCTCTACTAAAAATACAAAAATTAAGAATGATGGTTTCCAGCTGCATCCATGTCCCTACAAAGGACGCAAACTCATCCTTTTTTATGGCTGCATAGTATTCCATGGTGTATATGTG
>NW_012114688.1:6485098-6524733 GCF_000951035.1 Colobus angolensis palliatus | reverse complement strand
CTCAGGAGACTGAGGCAGGAGAATCACTTGAGCCCAGGAGGCGGAAGTTGCAGTGAGCTGAGATCGCACCATTGCACTCCAGCCTGTGTGACAGAGCATGACTCTGTCTCAAAAAAATAAATAAATAAAAAACAAAAATAAATTAAAAAGTTTCTATCTCATTTTTTAGAAAAATGGTCTTTAGAAAAACGGCTCATCGGTATCACAATGTCACATTGTGTGGTTAGGAGGGAACTCTAACCCCAGGGGCCCATTTTAATGGTTGTTTTATCCTCTCTAAGCCAATTACTTACACCCTAGATCAATGAAATTGATCGTTTGTTCAATAATAGTGTGCTCAGCACTTTGAACTATATGTAATGTAAAAACTAGAGATTCGGCAATATACAAAATAGCCCCAAGGGGCTGCTCTCATGGGGCCTACATTCTAGTGAAGAAAGATGCATGATAAATAAGAAATGTACCAGATAGTAACAATTGTACAAATGTGCCAGAAATAGTTAACAACTGGTATTTGCTATTATTAGCAGTAGTAGAAATAGTAGTTGTTATGGTAGGTTCTTAGGTTAATAGATATGAGAGCTAGTTCTTATTTTTGGATCATTTTGTTTATACTAACTATATAGAATGCAAACTTCATTTTCATACTTTAATCATGCATTGATAAAATGTTTTTGACATTTCTATATGGCTGCTTCATTGACACTTCAACAAATCACAGAAATAAGATTAATGTCATCATCAGATGATTTTAAAGTAGAGAAAAATGAGCTTTAAGGTTAGATGGATCTGTGTTCAAATCATTTACTTACGCATTGCATGAAGATTAAACAGGAATTATTTTGAAACAGTTTTAACACTGCTTAGCTATGATGATGATGGTGATGGTGATTATGTATTTTCTATTACTATTTTATCTTGTACCTAGACACATCGGTAGCCTACTAACAGATCTTGTTTCTCTGCTTCAATCTCTTCCCTTCAATGTATCTTTCCAAGTACAATCAAATTAATATTAATTAAACAAATCTACATTTTCCATGGAATAATTTTGTACATATTTAGAAATGAGTTAAGCAAACAAATGTGTTTTCCATTTCTAGCATCTATAATTGTGGTTACAGTTCAAATCTTATGTTTCCTCTTAAAAGTTATTAAAACATGCAAACATTATTTTCCTACATTAATTGGAGCCCTGCCCTCATTTTCCAGTACATAGTTGGCTACCCTGCAAGTTAAATAACTCTAATTATTAAGATTCAAAACATTACATGTATCAGTGAAGGCAATTAAGATGATTTGAATATTATTAAGTGAAAATGAACTATTTCTTTTTTCAAAAAACTAAATAAATATGCTTAGGGATTTTTACATTGTTAAATTGCCTCAAAAATAATTGGGCAACACAATATAATAAAGTGAATGCAATAAATAATTTTAATTCATAATAACAATAAGTAATATGCTTATTTGCATGACTAGGATAAAGAATGGATTGTGTAAATACTAAACAGAGACTAATAGGGAGAAACATGGGTTATTATACTTTTAAACCTGTAGTTCATAAGTTATTACACTTTACTATGGTTGAGTTGGCCTAACTCCACTATAGCATCCCTTATAAGAGTTCTTAATCTCTTCCCGTTTATCATGTGAGGAAATCTCCATAAAACAGACCAAATAAACTGCATAGGACCTTCCTTAAGCAGGATTTCCAACTCAGTGGTATACTGTATTTTTTTGGCTGGAGGTAGAGAAATGGAAAATACTTAAGCAGCTGTGCTTTGGATTAGAGTTTTATTGATTGTATATACTTCAAATGTTTTTCTTCACTAGCCGTGTTTTCTTTATAACCCTTGGGGAAGGTTCCCAAATACTCCAATGCAAATGTTATCAAAAGGTCTTAAGGGTGGCTGCAGGGCCAGAGCATTTAGAGAGGGCCCTTGACCAATGGTACTGACCCTTTGGACACTTGGTGAAGAAAACAGTAGTTCATGTTTGATGAGATCTGGATGAGACTAAAGGCAAATATGGAATATCTTAAATAAGCCTGCCATGAGAAGAAATCAAATGGTTTCTGATAAAAACAGAGTCATTCCCAACTATGAATAGGAAGACTTTGGGTTAAAGAAATTGCAAATCTAATCAAAAATGTTTGTATAAAATAAATGATACCATATTTAATTAGAATAATAAATATAGGGTTTAATTTCAGTAAATGGGCTTATACGCAGATACTGGAAAACTAAAATGCAATTGTGTAACTTTTTAACCGTTTCAAGGATTTGAATTTCTTAGTGTATTTGTGCTCTTAACAGTTTCTTCCTCTGTGCTTCTTCCTTTCCATTGTGATAATACCCCAACTCAAAAAATCTGTCTAGTTCAAATCCTTAACTTTTTCCCCCAGCCTTCTTAACCTGGTATAGTGCCTTCCCATCTGCATCTTCCTACTCACTGTCTTTTGGATCATCCTCCATACCCTTCCTCCATTGCCTGAAATTCAGTTTAGTGCCACTCTCTAACCATGAACCCACTTCTTTCCCAGCTTCTAAATCTAAGATCTGCATTCTGGATTCTTATATATCTGTGTAGGGAGTTCAAAAACCAATGAAAAATACATTCAGCATTTCAGCAGGCATCAGTGGAGTGGACAAAGGCTGAATTTCTCACTTTTCTGAAAGACGTTGCAAAAGTGGATTCTTCCCCAAAAGACTTTTGCCGTTCCAGGAATCTTTTCCATGGACGTCCTAGGCATACACACATACACACACACGCACACACACATATTGGTTGCTGTCTCTCCCTCTCTCTCTCTCTCTCTCTCTCTATATATATATATATATATATATATATGTGTGTTTGTGTGTATATATGTGTGTGTATATATATATATTTGCTCTTTCTTCTTTTAATTGGATCTCAATTATTGCAAGATATGTTTTGAACGTCCAAACGTTTATTTAAACATTAAATGAAAACAAAACAAACAAAAAAACGGCAAAGAATTTTGGTTTTTTCTTTTTTTTTTTTTTGTGAGACGGAGTCTTGCTCTGTAGCCCAGGCTGGAGTGCAGTGGCGCAATTAGGCTCACTGCAAGCTCTGGATCCCAGGTTCACGCCATTTTCCTGCCTCAGCCTTTTGAGTAGCTGAGACTACAGGCGCCCGCCACCACGCCCGGCTAATTTTTCGTATTTTTAGTAGAGACGGGGTTTCACTGTGTTAGCCAGGATAGTCTCGATCTTCTGACCTTATGATATGCCCGCCTCGGCCTCCCAAAGTGCTGGGATTGCAGGCGTGAGCCACCACACCCGGCCAGCAAAGCAGTTTTCAATGTCTGTAAGCATTTTATGGAATGAGCGTTTCTTAGATATGGATGATAAAAATGTATTAATATGAAAAAATAAAAAGACACAGCCTTCTTCTCTTTCTGAGAAAGAATGTATTAGCCTTCTCAATGACGGAAATTTTAAATACCTACCAGACTGACTTCAGTAATGTCACTGAGTACTTTTAGGCAATTTCAGAAGAAAGATAAACTGTTTACAGACTCCCAGTAATTCCTAGGTAATGAGTCTTCTTTCATTATTAGCCACAGCACAATACTGTGATACTGGAGAACTTAAAAATGTGTTCCTTCAAAAAATACTATCCCTAAACTAAAATTATCTGTTGACTTTCTAAAGGAACCAAAACTATTAGCTTAAAATTTCTAAGTTGGAAATAATTTTCTTCTGAATTTGTGAAAATGTTATGTCTAAGTCTTTAAAATTCAGTATTGATTAAAATTATTGGATAAATGTTGTTATATCTACACTTCTAGATAAGCACTCCTCAAAATTTTTACAGAGATCTGGTACCATAAGTGTTGACCAAACTTTGGGTAAAAACAAACAACACAAACACAGAAAAAAACCTTAAATTTTTATGTATGTTTTATGCCTTTATTGTGGAATCATCTTGATTTTTATACCATTAGCAAATTTTCACACTAGGCAGTGAATTCATTCTATATTGTAAAGTATGAGTTAATATCTTTAAAATTGTGGGTCTACTACGTTTTTCTCTTTCTTTTGTACAAATATGAAATACAAACGTACAATTTCATTTGTCACAAGCCCTGAAGAATACCTCTCAAACTTGGGTTATAAATATAGAAGTGACTTTAGATATATCAGACTAGAATTTCACACTTCTCCTTTTTCAGGAAAAGACGTGGCAACGGAGAAGTTGAGGAGTTTTTCAAGGGATAGGTAACTAACTAGCTACACAGCAGAAATCAGAGAAGTATCCTTAGATTCTAAATGCAATGTAGAGCATTGCTTCTTGTCCTGGTTTATCTGAGATTTGTGTTATAATGAACCTAGTCTTTACTAGATAGTCATGTCCGGAAATGGAGAGAATCTGATGTTCTGTCAAGCAGACATGTTTTGAAATGGAAAACAGGGACAGTAATACTTTGAGTTGTAGTATATATATCTTCTATAACAGATATATGTATATATACTTTAAATGTGAACAGAGAAGAATAGTCAGCAACTACTTTATTACCTGTGAGATTAAAGAAAGAATCAGTGCAGTGTATATCAGTGAAGATTATACCTGTAACTTGGCATTTACAGCACAGTGCTTACAAATACAGCAGATGGGATAACCAACTTTGAATCCCAGCTTATTAGATTGTCATCTTTAGCAAGTTACTTGGCCTCTCCAAGCTTCATTTTTTTTTTCATTTGTAAAACAGATATAATAATCTAAATGGAAAATCCAAAAACAGACCCTCGTATTTATGGTCAATTGATTTTTGACAAGAGTGGAAAGACTTTCAATGGGGGAAAGGTAGCCTTTTCAACAAATGGTGCGGGGAACCACTGGATTTCCAAATGGAAATATAAAATAAAATCAGACCCCTACATCATACCATATAAAAGATATTAACTCAAAATGATCAAAATTCTGAAGGTAAGAGCTACAACTCTAAAACTGTTACAAGAAAACATAGGAGTATATCTTCAGGACCTTAGTTTAGGCAATGGTTTCTTAGATTTGACAACAAAAGCACAAGCGTCAAAGAAAAAAAATAGATAAATTAAACGTAACCAAAATTTAAAACAATTATATTTCAAAGGATCCTCTTAAGAAAGTGAAATAACACACAGAATGGGAGAAAATATTTGTATTAATATCTTAGATAAGTCACTGGTATCTAAAAAAATATAAAGAAATCTTACAACTCAACAATAAAATGATGAATAACTCAATTAGAAAAGGGTCAAATAATTTGAATAGAAAATTCCCCAAATAAACTATGTAAATAGTCAAGCATCACATAAAAATATGTTAAACACATTTGGGAGGCCCAGGCGGGTGGATGACTTGAAGTCAGGAGTTCCAAACCACCTTGGCCAACATAGCAAAACTCCATCTCTACTAAAAACACAAAAAATTAGCCAGGCATGGTGGCATGCACCTGTAATCCCAGCTATTCCAGAGGCTGAGGCAGGAGAATAACTTGAGCTTGGGAGGAGGAAGTTGCAGTGAGTCGAGATTGTGCCACTGCACTTCAGTCTGGGCCACAGAGTCAGACTGTCTCAAAAAAAAAAAAAAAAGTTAGATGTTATCATTAATAGAGAAATAAAAGTTGAAACCACAATGAGATACCACTTAACATACAGTATGATATCTATAACAATAAATGTTGAACAATAAGAAGTATTAGCAAAAAGGCAGAGAAACTGGTACCCTAATATATAAAATACTATAGCTCTTGTGAAAGAAAATGTGGCCAAATTCTCAAAAAAACACAGCTACTATGTAATTCAGCAGTTTCACTTCTAGGTAAATTGAAAATGTATGTTCACACAAGAACTTGTACATGAATGCTCTTAGTAGTGTTACTGATAACAGCCAGAAAGTGAAAATAATCCCAAATGTTCATCAGTTGATAAAGGGTTAAACAAATGTGATAGAGCCATACAATGGAATATTATTTGGCCTTAAGAAAAAAATGTACTGATATGCTACAGTATAGCTGAATCTTGAAAATATAGCACTAAGTGAAAGAAGCCAGACACCAAGACCACACATTGTATGATTCCATTTATATGAAATGTCTACAATAAGATAATCTATAAAGATAGAAAAGAAATTAGTGGTTACCAGGGGCAAGAGGAAGGGAAGAATGAGGAGTAGGTGCTGATGGGAATGGCATTTCTTTTGGGGGTGGTGAAAATATGATGCTTACAAAACTGTGGATATGCTAAAACCTTTTGAATTGTGCACCCAAAATGGTAAATTTTGTGGTGCTTGGATAATATCTCCATAAAAATGAAAAATAGCCTACTTAAAAGGATGGTTATGAGAATAAAATGAGATAATATTTGAAAAGCTCTGTACCTAAGAAATAGTAAGCACTCATTAAAGTTAGATGATAATGATAATGACAAAAATGACAAAAACTTGAAACAATTGAGGCACATGAGTAGAGAATAAAATAGCTCCTAAATTAAAACTTAAAGGTAGCTATTACTCTAGTCACTCCTATCCAAGGCTTCTAAAATGTCCTGTTGAGGACACATGGTAGTTAACAATAGAATCATGCCATGGGTATACCTACAGACTACTCATAGATATTTTCTATAAGTGTTAGTAAATTGTGTATAGATTATTTCATAGCGTGGATTCTTTCTTTTCCTTCCTTCCTTTTTTTTTTTTTTTTTTTTTTTAATTTTTTGAAGATGCAGTCTCACTATGTGGCCCAGGCTGAAGTGCAGTAGCTATTTACAGGCATGATTGTAGCACACTATATCCTCAGTTTTGGGCTCAAACAATCCTCCCGCCTCAGCCTCCCAAGTGGCTTAGACTACAGGTGTGAGCCACCTCGTGCCCAGCTCTCTCTCACTTTTTTAAAAAGTAAAACTTATTGAAAGACTTCAAGTTTTTTTAAAGAAGGATTAACAAGTTAGCGTGTTATGAAGTTAACAAGTTAGCAAGTTAAACCTGTATTTAATAAGTTAGCTAACTTTGGTAATTGCTAGCCTGGAGTTTTGATTGAATTTGTCAAACAATATTTTAATAATTACTTAACTTCTTTGGTCTTATTTTCCTTATCTGTCAAATGGGGAAAATAACACATGTATCTCAGTGGTGTTTTAAAAGGAAGTGATATTATCCATGTAAAGTGTTCGTTATAGTGCTTTTTGCCTAGTAACTGCTTAATAAATGGAAATATCGTCATTATGAATCGTTACTCATTTTAGAAGAGTGCTTCAAAGAACCCCTATTCCTGTTTCAATGTGGTTCCCCTTATTCTTGAACTATTACGGATGTTTTCTTTTGAAATGAATTGTAGTATTCAAGCACATACCAAAAAGTCTTGTGTTCTTGACTTTCCCATTCTAAATTAGTTTCTTTTTCTATTCAGAGATAGGTTAGAAGAAAAATTAATGATAATGGAGTCATCTAACCTCTACTATAGGAGAGTGGCAAGTTGAAGAATAAATTATGGAGCCATTCAGACACAAGCCATTCAGACATGAGCTAGTTATTCTAAAGGGGTGTGTGTGTGTGTGTGTGTGTGTGTGTATCCTTTAAAAAGTTTGAGCTCCACTGGCTTTCTTTGGTACTATCCATTGCTGCAGGATTGTAGGAATAAAAGACATGCCAGCAGGACTCCAGGTGGGAGTAGGGGAGATTAGCCTGCAGGAATTCCAAATGGAGAAGGTTGTTTCCACCTGATCTTTCAGGAGACTATATATTGCTTATCCTTTAATAACAAAGAGAAAGCATGGAGCTCAAATTGGGGGCGAGAAGCACTGCAGTAAAAACAACAGCAAAATAGAGTAAGTTCCAGTGTCCCATACCACTGTAAAATGACTTCAGTTAGCAATAATAATACAGTTTTAAAAAGCTAGATGGAGAATATTGAACACTCCCAACAAAAGGAAATGATGAATGTTTGAGATGATGGATATGCTAATTACCCTAATCTGATCACTGCACATTATACATATTGCAGCATCACTCTGTATCCCATGAATATGTACAATTCAATTACCATTTATTAAATAAAGAAAAAATAAAAAATAAAAACTAAGGTTAAAAAATCTTAGTACAAGGAAAGAGACTAGATATTTGTCCTTGACTTCATGACTGGGACAGAGAATAAGAAAGAAAATAAAAATATTCACATTTTGAAAAGTTGTTAAGCTTTTAGATAAATATGTCAACACAGCTGACCCTTGAACAACATAAGTTTGAACCTCATCCACTTATACTTGGATTTTCTTCCACCTGTGCCTCCGCTGAGACAGCAAGACCAACCCCTCCCCTTCCTCCTCCTCCTCAGCCTACTCAATGTCAAGATGACAAGTAAGAAGATTTTTATGATGATCCACTTGCACTTAACCAAGAGTAAATGTATTTTCCCTTACTTATAATTTTCTTAGTACAATTTTCTTTTTTCTAGCTTACGTCATTGTAAGAATACAGTGTATAATACATATAACATACAAAATACATTTAAATCAACTGTTTGTTACTGGTAAGGCTTCTAGTCAACAGTAGGCTATTAATAGTTAAGTTTTGGGGGAGTCAGAAGTTATAAATGAATTTTCAACAGTGCAGTGTTCAGTGCTAACTCCCACATTGCTCAAGGGTCAATTACATTTTGCACCCCAAATGGAATCTTGTTCTTAGCAGTAGTCAATACAAAGTAACTAAGTGGTAAGTGTAGTAGACATGGTGGCTCCTGTCCTGTGCTATTCTCCTCCATGACAGCATCTCTCTCTTCCCTATTGAAGAAAACCAGTAAATGGAATACACGTAAAAAAGGTAATGAACACTTCTCAAATAGTTTTATATCTTATTTATCTTTACTAAAGATATATCTCTCTGTTTAAGGCAACCTGGGGAAAAGGTGAGTGACATAAGAGGTGCCCTGTGCCTCATACCACCTATATTACCATTTCAGAAGCTGACTTATGGTAAAAAGTAGGGGTGAGTGTTCTGCCCCAAATAAATAATTTAACTGGTTAGATATTAAAAACTGAAGTCTAATTTATCTGCCTCATCCTCAATTCCTGCCTCCATCTCTCCCTTCCTTCGTTTTTTTTTTTTTTTTTTTCCCCATAAACTAAGAACACACTTGTATTTAATATATAATCTGAAGTCATGAAGGGTAACATACTATTACCATTCTCATGGAATACCTAAGTTAAAACTATGGAAGAAGAATACAATAGAAATTTTAGGTTTTACTGTTCTTAAATTAGTATTTTTAAAACAAACACTAATATTTTCATTTGCCATTTTTATTAGGGAACAACTAATAATCATAATTCTCAAAGGAGAACATGTTTAGCAGGTTTTGAATTCAGGAAACTTCACTGGACCAACCTAAGCCCTTTTGTTATAGTTTTCAACACCTTTTGTTCCTTTGTGTATAATTAGCAACTCCTTTCAAAGCTTACAAATATTAGCGTTCAGGCTTGTCATAAGGACTATTAATGGTTGATAGTCTTTTCCCAGAAGTGCATAAGTGAAAAAGCTGTCGTCTTTTGATATAGAAACTTCATTGCAAGATATAATTAGCTTTCTAAGGATAACACTTTTAAACCAAGCCTTCTGCCTGCTTATTAAAAGCATTTCTATATATTACTCAATTTACAGTATAAAGACATTTTTGGGAAAACACATTTCATAAATTTCCATACTGATTATAAATACCCCATTTGTTTTGTTGTGAAAAATATCCAGGTAAACCTAGAACAGATAACTATCTAAAGAAAAACTTATAATACTTTACCAAATATTTGGATAAATCATAATAATGCTGATGTGTATAATCAAGGAAAATGTATTCTCTAAAATATTGAGTACTTCTCTATTTTCTAACGTTTCTGTGCACGTTAAATATTGTGCTCAATGTGATTGATCAATGACTTGTGAACCATTTTCCAGGGTAATTTTATTGCCTCCTTTCAGCTTTTATGTATAAACTTCATGTGTTTTTTTTAATTCACCCAGATCCTCTTACAGTTGCATGACTAATTTTGTGTTTTGTTACAGAAGTTTAAAAAACAGCTAACAGGCAAATTTTCCTTATAATAAAAACTCTAAAAAAAAAAAACAAAACAAAAAACAAGTAGATGCCCTGCAAGAAACATTGCTGTGTGAGTCAAGACTTCTGGGAGAATTGCAAGCTGGCATCCTGCCTACTTATGCAGGGTTTCTTAATTTGTTCTATTATAAAATAATGTGAGTGTTCTCTCTAACCATAAGTACTTCAATGGTTTGAAATGCAGAAAGTGTAATTAGTTTTGAAGCTGAAAAGGAAGGTACCTTAGAGAGTCCTGGCTCTTATTAGCTTTCGAGCTAGGGAGAAATAGATGCCACAGACCATCTGAGGGCTGTTTGTTGGATGATGCTAATTGTTTACTGTGCTTATTATTCTGTGACATCCTTAGAATCACCCAGGCAGGGAGATGTCATACTAAAGTTACCGTTATCTGTGCTAAGAAAAACTCACAATTCTGTAGTTTAAGTCCATTTTAGTCAAAGCAGAAGGATCCAAAGTCATTCTGAGGTTTATGAACAAGATTAAGAAAGCACCTGGCACTGATTTTAGCTTGTAAATGTGGAACCCTTAGACATTATTTCAGATTATTTCATGCACCTAGAAAAAATACATAGAGAAAAGTGTTTACAAGAAGAAATAAGATAAAAAACAAGTACAGCCTTTGTCTGTGTGAATTTAAAGCAACTAGCAGGCAACAGCTTTGATGTGTTTGATGCAATTGCCTGTTGATAGGTTTTCTTGTCTCATTCTGAGGAATCATTAAACCACCTTTTTTAGTGTAACTTTTTTTCATGTACTTGGTTCATGAAAGTGGCAAGTGTGTCATCTAGTTCTCAATTCCCCGCATGCCAAATACAGATTTTGGTATATCACAGATGTTTAATGAGAAATTTGTCTCTTATTGGGGATAAAGGAGCATACGATATTTGAGTTTAAGTTAGATGAATTTTAAGACATCTCTTCAGTTTTCAAATTCTATAATTTTAGTAATTTGTGCATTTGTTTTTGTTGGTCTATCAAATAACAAAATTATCAGTTAAGAAGCTTTATAAAACAATCAAGCGAACTAATATTTGAATGATGTACATGTACAGTGATAAGGTATGAATTTAGACTGTGGATGAGTCTGTGTGTATGGACGGGGGTATGGTCTAGTTACAGTGAATGATATATGGTTTGCAGAACAATGGAAATGCCTTGAACAATGTTCATATCCCACCCAAGACATGAGGCAAAATATCACTCTTGAAATAAAGGAAAAAAACAAACACAAGGAACTGCTTACAACCCAAGTGGAGGGAACAATAACCAGTTAAACACAGTGTCAGGAAAGAGATGGAGTAAGGAGGGAATGAGCTGAACTGCTTTCAGTAGACTTTAAAGGGCGCCGTGGAGAAAAAGTATAAAGGTAGGATAGTGTTATGGTTAAGGATGCAAAAGAGTCATAATATCTAGGAAAGTAAAAAAAAATCATGTTAATAAGGCTGTAGTTAACTTTTCCATTTATTCATATCAGAAATTTTATCTTGTTTAAATATTTTTGTTTCTAATAACAATGACAATTCGTGTTTTGTATGGTTTTCAAGCTGAGTCAATACTAACTTTAAGAAAATAGCTCCTTTAGACAGAAAAGCAAACACCGCATGTTCTCACTCATAGGTGGGAACTGAACAGTGAGAGCACTTGGACACAGGGCGGGGAACATTACACACCAGGGCCTGCCATGCGGTGGGGAGTGGGGGAGCGATAGCATTAGGAGATATACCTAATGTAAATGACCAGTTAATGGGTGCAGCACACCAACATGGCACATGTATACATATGTAGCAAACCTGCACGTTGTGCACATGTACCCTAGAACTTAAAGTATAATAATAAAAACAAAAGAAAATAGCTCCTTTAATTTGTCTCACGAAAAAGTATATTTTAGTGTAATATTCTGTAATTTTCACTATATTAGACTGTATCTCTTTTGGGGGAGTTTCTCAAATGGTCAAATTTTTGTGTTCAGTTATTTAGCTGTAACATAACTTCCTGTTGAGCAAGAAAATCAGGCCTTTTATTTTTCTATTTATTTAACAAAGCTTCTAAAATTAGCCAACATGACAACATATCGAACAAGAGTGGAAGTTTGATGTATATAATGATTATATAGTAAATCAGGTATTTCAATCTAGAGGAAATTATTGAAGTCATTTTATCATTGTATATAATGTATAGAATTATAGAATTAAGGTGGCAATTTTATGGTCTGAATGGAATGTAATAGAGGAAATATATTTTATAATGAATAAATCTTATAATAGTGGTATTGATGAGCAAGCTAAGGTGTATAATTTACGATCCTTGAAGCAATGCTTTGTTAGAAGAAGCTGAGGTCCCAAACGATTTATTCGTTATGACCAAACAGCCACAAAGTGGAAATTATACTTTTAAAATTTACATATGTTGAATTGAGTTAAGCAAAAGTAAATATTGTGGCAATAAACAAATGGTTTCAAAGGATCATTTTAAATACCTACTCCATGCCAGATATTTTACATATATTTTCTCCAGTCTGTACCACCTTCAAAGTAGGTAACATGACTCTCAAATGAAATAGCCAAGCTTCAGAAGGCAAAGGAAATTACTCATAATCACATAGCCAGTAAATGGTAGGAAACTCCTCCAGATATAGACTGAAAACTATTTAAATTGAATCCTTGGGAAGACCTCAACATGCTTTTTTTTTTTTTTTTTTTTAGTCTAAAGAAGATGAAGATTTTTTGAGTAGGTAGTACTGAAAATCTGTGATCACGGGTACTGGGTGCTGAGAAAACAGGAATACTAAAGATGGATCCCTTTTAAGCCTTATTAAATTTCAAAGTGTCCGTTTAATTTTTAAGGAACTAAAAATTTTACACATTGTGTTTGAAAGACAGTCAGCCATGAAAGATTCAGTGTTCTTATGGGAAACATTCTCTCCCTGAAATGAAAAAATAAATTTTCTGTTAACTCTCTTAAAAGGTCTTCTAATTGAGGAAGTCCATTCTTCCCTCAAACCACGTGGGCAGTTCCCATTAATAATAAAACCCTTAGGAGAAAGATAACTCCCTAAGATGCTATAAAATGCCCAAACAGGATGAAATCTTCTGCCAACGTTTATACTGACTTTGAGTTTTGATATAAGTAACTCACTGTGCCTTCCACAGGACTAAGGAAAATTTTATCAGCAGTTATACAACTAACTGAATTAAATGGAATGGAGCAAATATAAAAGTCAACAAATTTAAATTGCACCTTCTAACTGCAAAGCAAGTTTTGTATCTGTTTATTTAGATGACAGTCCATTTTGGTGCCATGCTGTAGGATTCAAGAGCCTAGAAACGTGAGATAACAGCACTCTTGATTTTCACAGGAAGGCAACATGTTTGGAAGAGAATATTCCCAAACTGTATTAATATGAAAACTCTGTCAGTTACAGATTAATTTTCTTCACAGATTTTCTACCTTTGGAAACATCTGCAGCTGAAATGTATTTCTCTAAAATGTAAATTACAGAGGTCAACCAGTTTATCAACCATTCTAAGAATTGGCTGCTTTCTATAGTACACAGATGTAGCTGAAATAGCAAGACTAAGTGCATACCCTTAAAACCACAAGCAAAAAGCAGTTGGCTGAAGAGGAAAGACATTCAGAAAGAATATATTATGTCTAAAATAATTCAGTTGGAAACTCACTTGTGGTCTGCCACATGACTACAATAGGGGAAAGTCATGTGATACTCATAATCAGGAAACATTTATAGCAATCTTCTTTCCTACTTACATTTTTATTGTTAAGACTTTTTCCTTCAAATTTAACAGTCAATAATCGAATGAAAGCAAATTGAGCAAATGTACCTTGCAGAATCTTTATTTAAAATGGTTTATGTATAAATTTTGGCTTAAATAATCTATATTTTAAAATAGGCACAATAACAGATAGATAGATGCAGAAATCTGTGCAAAAGCCTAATTGAGTTGATCCTTGCCAAACAATTAACAATTGCAATTTATTTTAAACTGAGATTTCCGACTCTTTAGGGAGCTTGCACGCAAGTGTCAAAAGTCTTGGTGATGTTACCGGTACATAAGTAAAAACCTATCAGTATTATTCTTATTAATAGTTGAATTTGCTATGAAGCAAAGTGTCTTCTTCTAATTACCATTCTCCTTTTTTTTCTGATTTCTTTCTGCATCAGACACTTACTGTCTCAGAAAAAAGTCGGTCATAAAACATTTGTATATTTGGGGATCCTATGATCTGTGTAATTTCTAGAAGAATTTCCTTTAAGCTCGAGACATACTACACTGTAGGAAGGATTTTGATTGACCACAATTTTCTTGAGAATCCTGTGTAGGTAAAAAGTAGGAGAGAGATACCAAGGTAAGATGAGTCAATAAAACAAATTGCTTTTATATAAAAGCATATACGCCACCCATCTTTTGCCATTTTGAGTATTTGCCATTATTATTACATTTATTGAATATGTTGCCTATCATTTTCGTGAAACTTCAAAAAGCCAAATTTCACATCAGAAATTGAGTCTAAATATTAATCGATATTAATGATTAAATATTAACCTCCTATCCACTCGATATTCTGTATTGTGGCAAGTTAATGTGAGCTCTAAGAAAATGCTCATAGCTATAATCATAGAGCTTTGGTCTAAAGCTCTTACTCTTTTGACGAAAGGCATTTAAGGGTAGAAAGAGAAATATGCATACAGTCAGAATTGAAGGCAGTAGGTTATCTTGGTAGGAAGCGGCAAAATCATATTTTGCCAGAGGGTAAACGAGTACTTTGAAAAGCTTCATTGAAACTGCAAGGTTTTCTATCTGTGTCGAAGTGTTTGGAGTTCATTTCAAAGGAGTTAAAAAAAATAAATGTTTTCAGAAAGACAATTCATCTAGAACCAAAGGTTGTCTTAAATTTGAACAGAGAGCAACAAATTAAAAAATCAACAAAGAATCTTTGTTCCTGCTAACGCTGGCTTGTGTATATTCTTAGAGGAATTGTTTGGGTAAGTAATTGGGGGCATCATAATGTCGTCTCTAGAAATATAATTTTTAGTGTATAAAAATATTATTTTAATCCTAAGAGGATAGTAAAATTGTACTTTATGATGCCATCATGCTTCTTTGAAATACGAGTAATAAATCTAATATATAGGAAGCATATAAATAAAATATTTAAATTTATGCCTCTCTGCAATAAAATTATAATTTTTTATTGTGAAAACCTATCCTCAAAACTTTCCACTATGATACCTGGGGCATTTTGAAATAAAAGGCCTTAAATGTCTCTCCATTATGAAATCTTAAAGTTTACAGTTAATATACTTCTGAAAATAGTACCAGAAAGGAAATCAATTTTAGATTATTAGCTATCTTGGTAATTTAAAAATATTTCATGACAAGAAATACTAAGGTTAACATATTTGACTGCTATGAAAAGATATGTCTTACTATAGAACTCATATGAAAGCTTCAATTTCTGAAGCAAGAGTTGGAAATAACTTCTTCATACTGAGGTTTACATTAGCTGGTTTAATGTTTCTAAATTGGGCCATCAGAAGAGTTTTAGTCCTTTTACACTTTGTCTGTAAATAGATCTTTAATTTCAAAAAAACTAAGTATTATTTAGTGTTCCATCTGAACATACAGGAAAAAAAAAATATTCAGTTCTAAGAAGTGTTGTGAATGCCATGTTAAAACCCTGGCATTTCTAAGATTTTTGTGAAACGCTTTAGTAAAGAGCAAGAAAGTTATATTGTTTTTCGTAGAGAAAAATTATCTGTAATGTGTAGGTGAACTACAACTTTTTTGCATGTTTAGAGGTCTTAACAAACTCTTGATCGAGGGAGTTCATTGTGTAATTATCATCGCATATTCATTCTGCTTTCCACCTAAATTATCAGTATTAGGGTCAACAGCAAAGTCCACATTTCCAAAAATATGTGGTTGATTTGCCTCCCTAAAAGTAACTGGGCTTGAGCCACCATGCTGGCATGTCTTGTTTTCTTGAAGGTAACCTTAGTTTTTAAAAAGTATTATCTTGTCTTAAATACCGAATTATCTGCAGGCTACTAATCCATTTCCTTTTAGTCCTCTTCTTATAATGATAAATAGGGGTGGGGAGTAGCATCTTTTTTCCTCAATTTGGTCCTTAGCCTCAATTCTAAGGCAAAAGCAAAAAGAAATACCTCTCCCTATGCATGATCCTTTACACATTTGCATAATTTTCTTGATGGCAAATAGATAGAATTTGCATGCATTATCCTTGTTGCTTTTTTTTTTTTTTTTTTCGAGGAAGAATTTTGCTCTTGTTATCCAGGCTGGAGTGCAACGGCGCGATCTCAGCTCACCAAAACCTCCGCCGCCCAGGTTCAAGTGATTCTCCTGCCTCAGCCTCCTGAGTAGCTGGGATCACAGGCATGTGTCACCATGCCTGGCTAATTTTGTATTTTGGGTAGAGACAGGGTTTCTCTATGTTGGTCAGGCTGGTCCTTGTTGCTATTTTTAAGCTTTCAGCTTTGTGATCTAAATCCCATACACTGCAACCTGGGAACAGATATTTATTTCATCGACCCACATATATCATTTATTAAAGAAATTCACTGATAGATATTATACAACTCTATGTTTCTTTTTATTGTTCCCACACTAGTGTGGCTAAGACCAAGGTGACACATAGGTGCATAACAAATATTTTAAATACTCATTGACTTTGTAGAGCTGTTAATTCCTTGATTTGGTTTTTGGTCATGGTAACTGCAACTAATTTCATATCTTCTGAGATACTATGCATATCAGGATGATTTCCAGCTATTTATTATTTTTCATAATGGTAACAAATACGTTTAATTAAAACTATCTATTTTTATGATGAAAAATACTTTTTCAAAGTAAAATAGAATAATCTGATTTTGTTGTTACAAACATTATTGCAGAGCAGAAGTTTTCAGTGTCACTGAACCAGCAATAACAACATTCCTGAGAACTTGTTAACAATGCAAAAATAGTGTAGTCCACACCAGACTATGAATAAAAAACTCTAGGTGTGGGGCCCAGCAATCTGGTTTAACAAGCCCTTCAGGTGATTCTAATTAATGCCAAAGTGTAAGAATCACTGCTGGGAAAGATAATGAAAGCACTTAATTCAGAAATGGATAATCTTTTCTAAAAATATTTCATGAGGGAAGCAAATTTATACAGGTATGTTGTAATAAAATTTGCAAAAAAGATTAAAGAATTAATTGAGCACTGAAACTGGCCAGATTTGATTTGATATTATTTATTGATTTCAAATTACTGAAAGATTTTCCCCTCCACTCACCATACAAATGTAAAATAGTAAGAGTCAGCATTTTCCATGTTTGAAATTATTACGAGGAGAGGATAGTTTTGAAGTCATTTCTAACCTTAGGAAGACCAAAGACAATAAAGCATTAGCCTGATATCACTAAATGAAGTCTAAACGAAGTTCAGGCCGTGACATGCCATGGTATATTTTACTGTAGTCCTTCAATTATAATATAAAAGTTACAAGAACACCTCCATCAAGGACTAAGCATTCAGACCTTAGAGCTGGAATAGCTCAATAAAATGTTCACATTTTTGAGATATGGACGTCTGCAGTAGCAAATGAACTCAAACTAATTTTTTATTGTTTTCATCTTATAAAAGTAATGTGTATTTATTATAAAACATATACATAATAGGACTAAAACCACAGCTAATTTTACTCTTTGTCTATTCTTTTTTTTTATCATTGACAGTATATTTTTGTCCCCTAAAAATTCATACATTAAAGACCTAACCTTCAGTACCTCAAAATGTAACTGTATTTTCGAGACAGCATCTTTAAAAAGATAATTAAGATTAGATCATAAGAGTGGGTCATAGTCCAGTATGACTGGTGTTCTTATTGGAGGAGGAGATCAGGTCAGACACAAACACAGAGGGAAGAATATGTGAAGACAGAGGGAGAAGGTGGCCATCTACAAGCCAAGGAGGGAGCCCTCAGAAGAAACCAAACCTGCCCATGCCTTGATCTCAGACTTCCACCCTTCAGTACTGTGAAAAAAAATAAATAAATTTCTATCGTTTAAGTACATACAACTTTGTTATGGCAACTCTAGCCAACTCTAGCCTGCCTACTAGTTCTCGTTCCCTGGTGGATTTTTCTCCAGATGGAGCTGCATGCGTGCTACCTACCTTTGCTTTGAATGCTCTTTGATCCTTTGCTCCCACTCCCAACCCTCACATTTTACCTCCTAATCTGTACAATCTTTGTTGCTCAGGTTTTACATTTTATTTCCATCTACACCATTACTGCTATTATTTTTAACTTTATTTCTATCCACACCATTACTGCTATTTTTAAAAAAACCTATTGTAATAATCATCCTATAGGTTATACTTTCTCTAAGTATCTTCTAATTCTGAACCGGCCTCCAAAATTCAGGTAGCATGGGAATTCTAAAACAGAGGTCTGATTTATCTCATTCCATCACTCATCCTTCCTATTTCAGAGTTTAGTTTAGAAGCAATGTTTATCCATCAGTTAACATATTATGATTCCAAATGCCCTAATATGGGATCAGAATAGAAAAAACTTCAGTTTCTTCCACTCCCTGATATGCTACATACATGCTCAGGCAACTCCAATCTATGAGTTTTCCTCTCCAACTGAAAGAATTCACTTAACACTGTTAATACTCAATAGTGGACTGGTTTATTTCCTTCCTTCCTTCCTTCCTTCCTTCCTTCCTTCCTTCCTTCCTTCCTTCCTTCCTTCCTTCCTTCCTTCCTTCCTTCCTTCTTTTTTCTCTCTGTCTGTTTTCTCTCTCTTCTTTCTTCATTTCTTTTTCAGACAGGGTCTCATTCTGTCGCCCAGAATAGAGTGTGGTGGCTTCATCATGGCTTACTGGAGCCTCAACCTAAGCGATCCCCCTGCCTGAGCCCCTAGATTATCTGGGACAACCAGAGCGTGCAACCATGGCCAGATATTTTTTATGTATATTTGTAGTGGAGACAGTGTTTTGCCATGTTGCCCAGGCTTGTCTTGAACTCCTGAGCTCAAGTGATCCACCTTCCTGGGCCTCCCAAAGTGCCCATGTTTCTTATATTGTTAGCTTAGAATCATGAAATTAGCACATTATAGAACTATACTGGAGTTTTCCAAAGAAAAAAATTCTATAATATATACAAGAACTATGTGTTTTTTAGAGTCAATATGTTAAAAAATTTAAGACTACCCTCCCAAAGGAAATCCAAGCTCCTTGTTGTCTTCATCAGCTTAAAAAAATGAGAACCATAGATAGTACCAATTTCAGTGGAGAAACAGAGTATAGAAGCTGAGTAGAGGAGAGATTAAGACTAAATAAGGAAGTATAACTATACCTTTATTTGATGAGAAACAGCTCGGGTTTAAGAACAACCCCATGAAAGTTGTGTAAAATGGTCTACCTTCATTGAGTCTTTCCATTTTTTTTCCTTCTGACTTGGAATAGAAAAAGATAGAGACAATACTCAAGCAGAAAGTCATTTTCCAGAGAAGGATCCTAGTTAGCTTGGATGTTTGAGTACATCCTTTATTAAAATCTTGAGGCTTAATGTTTCAAGTAGTTAAACAGGACCTCTGAAATACAGATATTTTCAGTCTCTAGGATCGAAAACCAGGACTGAAACATTCCATTGTTCAGGTTGTTTGCTTCACAGGGATGCCTGGCTGAAAGAGTAGGGTAACATCTTAAATCTAGGCCCTATCTTCACATCAAACTGTAATCTCTATCACTGAGCTGCACCTTTTCTGATTCACATGAAGACTTTTTAGCAGTTTCAGTATACCTGTTAAAGGCAAGGCTTCAACTGCCCTGATCATCAAATGCCACTGCTACTGACAACATTAATTGGATAAATTCCAAAAACTCAGAATGACCAGACATCCGCTTTTATTGAGAGAAGCAGGACCATTCTGTACCCAAGTTATAAGTTTAGTTTAAGACATTTGTATTAATCAGAGACCTACTTTCCAGCACAATTAAAGCAAATAAACATTGCAGAGAGAAAATGGACAAATTGGGTCCAGGACTTATTTTTCTTGAAACTCATAAAATTGTATGTACAATATTGGTATTTTTAAAGGTGTATCATTTTATTTATATTTGCATTTGTGATGTAATAAAAGTATACTTTTATAGAAATGAAAAACTTGGCCATGCACAATGACTCAAGCGTGTGATCCCAGTGCTTTGGAAGGCCGAGATGGACTGATTGCTTGAGCCTAGGATTTTGAGACCAGCTTGGGCAATACGGCAAAATCCCATCTGTAGAAAAAATTTAAAAAATATTAGCCAGGTGTAGTGGGGAACATCTGTTGTCCCAGCTACTCAAGAAGCTGAGGAAGGAGGATTGATTGAGCCTGGGATGTTTGAAGCTGCAGTGAATCATGATTACGCCACTGCATTCAAGCCAGGGTGATAGAGCAAGACCCTGTCTCAAAAAGAAAAGAAAAAGAAAAAGAAAAAGAGCTTGCTGTGGAAACCAAAAAGTTTCCTCGGCAATCAATGTCTACGGAATATTTACTTGTGATATCATGATACTAAATGAAAACTCAAGTCTTAGTGTCTTGAGTGACTGTCTTTTATTTGAAGACACTTGAATATCTAAGGATGCTAACACATCTAAGAATCAGACCTGGCTTCAACCCATTTCAGTGAAAGTAAATTCACATCCTATCTGCTTTTCAGAGCAGACGAATAATAATATAAGGCTGGGATATTTGCAAATCAGGAATTAATAATGGAGAAGAAGATACATCATAAAGTAGAAAACTCAGGTGATGTTGCTTTGTATGTATGAGAACGACCATGGCAGTTTGTAGCTGAAGAAGATAGAGACCCACAAACCTTGCTAGACAGGGAGAGAAAATAAGAAGTTGTGTTGTTGAGTATGAAGATAATATGTACCATTACTATTTTACAACTAAAAATAAGAATGCATTTTTATTTTATGTCCTACCTTGCAAATCACTCCTAAATACAGTGTTCAATTCTTCTATTTTTCTTCATTAATGATAATGCACTTTCATAGAGTGCTTTGAGATCCTTAGATAAAAGGTACTGTCTAAGTGCAAATTAATGTCATCTAAAAGCTGTCTTAATAACTTCTCAAGCAAGAGTGGAATGGCTTCCAATTTAGTTCTAAATAGGTGTAAATCATTTCGCATGAAGAACCAAGTGAATTAATTGCAGAAGAATAGTTCAGCATGCACCAAACCTATTAGGATACTTGAACACAGCTGCAACTCAGAGGATAAACTAGATTAGAATACTGTTTGTAGAAAATAGCAAATCGAAGCACTCTTTGAGGCAATTAACAAAATCAGAGCATCCTTTGAAGCAAATAAGCATGAAAAATGCCTTTCTTACTCTGATTTTTCCAAATGCCTAATTTTGCTACTGTCTTGAGTATCTTGGATTATGTTCAAAGTCCAAAACAACAGAGTTTCTGTCATACAGATGAGATTTTGTTTTGATGTGAACTATTCAACCACATCCAAATGCACATTTTCAACCATAGCAATGATGAATGTGAACTATTACAGTAACACTCACTGCAGCTTGACTCACTGGTGGCATTACCCATCATAATCTACTAATGTTTTTCCATTTATTTAGAAAGAAGGAGGGATGCGAGTAAATCGAGAGGAAAACTAGAAAAAGTTACTAACAACAATAAAGTATGAATATTCTAGCCTATTTGCACATAGATTATTTAGAATGCACATTGTTTTTATGTGCATTACTTTAATTTTATATAATTACATTATGAATTAGGGAAGATGTCATTTTCCTATGTTTTAAAGAAAGGAAAGAATACTTTCTATACATTAACTGGTCCAGGGTCATATAGTGAGCCAGTTGCAGGTCAGGAACTTAACCTAATATTTTTATTCCAAAACATTTTTACTATCTCATGCCACAATAGAATTTCTCCTTTTAAACATTTTGTTTTGTTAACCAATATTTTAGCTACTTCATACTGCCAAACAAGCCTTAGAGATAATGTTCTTCCACGTACTTTATATATTTCATATATGTATTTATATATTTAAATGTTTTCCAATCCCAGAACTCAAATTACTTTGCAAACATAAATGTTATTCACGTAGATAAATGAACTTTTCTATTAGAATCAAACAAAACCTCAAAATACCCTATTTGTCCTTTTTTTTTTTCTTTGCGCTACACCTTTAGGGATTCAATTTCAACTTACCTCCCAATTTCTGCCATTTTCCAGTTTAGGAACTGAGTGGTAGAACAAGAAAGAGTATGCCTGAGTCATAAAATATAGGTCATTTTGTTTTTGAGTGTGAAACATCAGTGAAGTCTAAGGGTAGTATGGGTTCCACTAACTTTCTATGTCATTTTCAGTAGGAAAAATAAACAAGAAATGAAGTAAAAAAGAGAGAGAACAACAATATCCACATGGCAACACACAAGAATGAATGTTTGTGGTAATGTTGGCTACTGTACCATCAAAATCTTAACTGCCATAAATTATTGCCTACTTCTTTTGGGTTCCACACAAACTGCTCTTCTCAGCAGTATGGCCAGGAGCATACTCTTGGAATTTGAAACGAATCCAACCTATATCTGTCAAAATGTGCTAAACTACATGGTGGTTTTAAGACACTTCTAATTTTCAGTGACTTCAAATAAGCAAGTTTTATTTCTTGCTCATGTTGCCTGTCCAACATGGTGAATAGAGGAGCTTTGCTCATCATGGTCACTGAGAGATGCAGGATGACAGAGCAGCCACATTATGCTTTGCTGGAGGGAAAAGTGAGAGCAGTTTAGAGGCTCTCCAGCTAAACAGGGAGTGGCATGCATCATTTCTGCTCACAACACCTCCTTGCCCATAATACCTCCATGGCCCCTTGTAACTGGCTTGTCACAGAAATACGCAGTGAACAGAGTTAATGTCTACAACACAATACTGCTCCTTTAATTCTTAGAATAGTCTGTAGAGCCATGGCTTAGAAAACTAAAGACTGAAAGTTAATTCAGCAGAATGTATCAAAACCACCTCAGAAAATCACAGCCTACCACTTAGGTGTACTTAGAAACATCATTGTCTTCCTGCATGTAACACCTCTTCAAAGCAAGTTTTAGACAGTATTTAACCATAATATTATCATAAGATTACTTTAGAGACTTTTAAGCAATTGAATGGACTATAGTTGTTCACCAATTTTATGACATTTCCTATGTTGTCATCATTTATTTTTATTTCCATTGTATTATTTAGTTGGCCAGAGTACTAAATTCTATAGATTGAACAGCCTAAAAGTCCAAGGTTGGTCTGCTGAAAGTATTTGATTCTATGCAAGCAATATTAAGAGGGGCTCTGTGAATAATACTTCCCATAATTCTTCTCAGAAAGGAGAAATTGATATTTCAGTTAATCTCAAATAGAAATTGATTATTTGTGTCCAAGTTACTGGAAGCCTCAATTCATGAATGAGCTCTAATAGAACAAAGAACCCTTGGTAAATAGTACAGAGAGTTAAGTTTCTTCTGAAACAAATAAAAGAACAATATATCTGTGCCTCAATAAAAACTATTTTGTTAACGGTAAAGAAGGTGGAAACAATTTGATTTAAACTTTCATCACCTGTTTCAGAATCAATTTGTTTAGTGCAAATCAGTTTAACTTGTCATGTATTGATATGCCAAGATAAAGCATGCTGTTTAATGACTGACAACAAATGTACAATGTGTATAGGATGTATGCAACTGACAGGGCTGCTTAATATACATTTTGAGCTTGGAATGAACATTATGTCACTACCACAACTGGGATGCCACATGAAAAAGTGGCTCAAAATCACTTTTTTGTTTACTTTTCTCATGATATTTAAAATGGTGTAATAAGAGGTAATCTGACAAAAAAATACTATCCTGAAACATTGTAGTCCACACAAAAAGTCTACTAGAAATGCTGTTCTATCAATTTTGAATCTGAAGAACTACTGGAATTTCAGAAATGAGACTTTCCAGAATGACTAGGTCACTCGCTTCTGAGATCACCCCCAGGGCTATGTCTTTTTACATCTCAGCATATAATATGTCACCTGCATTAGTAAGCCTACATAAGTGTCTCTTTACAAGATATGTTCTGCACTCCCAGGTTGCTGAAACATTGATGATAAATAGGGCATTTGATATTCTTAATACACGATGGAGACAAATCTCAAAGACAGAGGAGAACTTCTGCTCGGCTCCTCTTCTTAATGTAATTCTGCAACAGAATTTAACTTCCATTAAACTTGCTTCTCACAGCTCTCTTATCCCCAGGTATTCGTATAAAAGCTGAAATTCTTACAAACAAAGTATTCTAGCCTTCAGGGTGAATTTTCAAAACTGCTAAGGCAAGGCACGTATAAAATCTTTCAGTTTATTACATTGTGGGTGTACATTGGCTCTGCAGTGTTTTGAACATTCACCCCTTCAGGTTAACACATTCATTAAAAATACATCTCATGAGTGTGATATGAACTCAAATTTGAGCACACAGATTTGAATGAATAAAAAGACACTTACAGAGCCAGATAATGGTCACATTCATAGGTCTGTGATTTTTCAACCTAGCCCTAGGCCAGCGTAATTTCTCACAGTGTAACAGAATGAATAATAAAACTATTACCTAATCTTTAATACATTACAATACCAAATTCTGGAATTAGGAATATGAGTCAGCTATACTTAACTGCACTCCCCACCTTCAAGCTGTAATTATAGTGCAAGTAAAGTATAAATTTGATATAAGCCAGTTTTTTTTAATGTCATCAACCAATTTCTAAATTTTAAGATGTTTTCCTTTGAGCAGAGATCATTCGTTTCATACTAGTATCTGTTACTTCGTCAGTATCCAGGGAAGAGCCCACCGATCATTTCTATAATTATAAATTGCATAACCTAACATAATTATGCATTAATTATTTTAATTCCTTAGATAAAAATTAATAGATATTTTAAAAATTATAGCTTTTTGTAGCAGGTCTTCATCAACATTACATTCTAATAGCTGAAAATGTTTAAAGCAAGTGATTTGGTTCGACTGTCCTAATAGTTTCAGGATACTCAATTTATAAACACTTCATAAAAGCTATTGGGTGTGGTGGCTCACGCCTGTAATCCTAGCACTTTGGAAGGTTGAGGTGGGTGGATCACCTGAGGTTAGGAGTTCAAGACCAGTCTGGCCAACACAGCGAAACCCCATCTCTACTAAAAATACAAAAATTAGCCAGCTGTGGTAGCCTGTACCTGTAATCCCAGCTACTTGGAAGGCCAAAGCAGGAGAATCACTTGAACTGTTGAGGTGGAGGTTGCAGTGAGCCAAAGTCACGCCACTGCACTCCAGCCTGGGTGACAGAGGGAGGCTCTGTCAAAAAAAAAAAAAAAAAAAAGGAAAAAAAAGCTATTCAAACATGTTTAAGCAACTCATTACTACATATTAAGAACACTGTTAAATATCACAGATTATCAGAAAAATGTTAGTATTTTCTGTATTAAGTGAAAGTGAAAAATAAGAAGTCAAAATAATAATTATTCTTTAGAGCAATCATTTTCTTATGACTTGAATATATACTCCATATGGTTGTTACTATGTTTTAATATTTATCTATACAAATATTGTTTGGGCAAATTTCCAACTTCTACTCTGTTTAGCTACTTTTTCTGTAATACCCTATTACCTCAAAATAACAAGTCTTGTGTAGCACTGTCAACGTTATCTAGCAATCAGTATCCATCACATTAAATAAATGTGAGACTAATTGCATTTCCCTTATGGACTATCCATCTGTTTTCCAGAATTTTGGTAAGATAATCACTTTTCCCTGCTACATTTTTTATTAAGATTTATTTTAAACCTTATAGCTATATTTTAGTATTTTGGGCTGTTTCACAATTATTCATTTATTTTCTAGTATAGCTTTAATTTATAGGCTCACCATATTTGTCTATATTTATCAGTTTAGCTCTCTATATAATCAAAGTTTTGAGGACTTGTATTAGTTGACTTAAATAACTCGTTTACTTGATTTCATCTAGAATTCTTCCCTCTAATCTATTCATCCATTTACCAAATATTTACCTAACAACAGATTTAATCCAGATACTTGATTCTGAATATTAATCTATGAATAAATCATGAAAGGATCCTGCCTTCATAGAAAATAAATAGGTAAAAGATGCAGATAAACAAATTATAATTTTTGGTATAGTGTAGTGAACACAGAGCACGTTTGAGAGCACTCGGGAGGAGGTGTTCCTAACTAGGATTTGGAATTGATTATCTATTCCTAAGAGAAGTTGAGGTCATTGTAAATCATGGAAGTTGAAGAGGAAGGAGCCTTACAAAGGGCGTGTCTTCCAGTATGTACATACATATTGGGGGTAAGGGGTATTCACAGGGAAAGTGGCAAGAGGGAGAAGGTGGGAAGTGGGATAGGGAGAGAGAGTATTAGGTCAGTGAGAAAGGGAAGAAGGAATATAAAGTGCAGATGTAAGCGAGAGGGAGGAGTAGAAGTGTGTTTCAGAAATAGGATATAGCTTTCAATATACTAGAAGCAGTTTGATATGACTAAGATGTTAGAAAATACCTAGAAAGGTAGTTGGTAACAGAAAGTGCATTTTCCATGAAGTAATTAAAGTTAAGCTTCAGAGGCCCGTTTTTGTATGAACAGCTTTCAAGTTCCTGGAAGTGACTTTAGCAAAGTATTTATATGAATATAAATCCATGTATGTATATATGTATGTATTCTATCTATCTATCTGTCTATCTATCTATCTATCTATCTATCTATCTATCTATCTATCTATCTGTCATCTATCTATCTATCATCTATCTGTCTAATTTAAGGTAAGGTATGTTACCTCAAGTGTTTAAGATGGCTCTTTCTTTCTACCTTTTCCCTTGTGTTAGAAGATATTGGAGTGGCCGCTTAAAAGGAAATTGATTTGGGGATTCATTTGATTGAGGTTTAATGGGATTTTTAAATGTAATTCAGTTGTTTCCATGTATAGTAGTTACTTTCAGTTATTGCCAAGAGAATATTTTCCAGGAATATTATGCTAAGTAATGAGGAGTAGCAGATTTAAAGAACACATCAGAGAGATTTATATTTCTTTCTGATTAGACATGGTATACTGACATTGACAAATATTATATAAAATGTATATGTGCCACTAAAAGGAAGACATTGACCACAAATTGTTTAATGGTGTCCTCAATTCAAAGAGTAAAGACTTGATATCAAACAGGTCATATCTGATAGTAAATTAATAGAGCTTTTTCAAAAATTGATAATAATCCTAAAATAGTTTCTGGACAAAATCAATGATAAGTGGGTGTGCAGTAATATATTTTCCAAAACTAATAATAATAAAATTAAATTTGAACAGTGTTGCTAAGAGAAAATGGAACAAAATCTTTATGTTGTTTCTATAGAAAATGACATTATGAAGTAAAGGACTAGGCAAAGAATACCTAGTTACTTCATAGAAAATAAATATTGTGGAGGTGGTTGAGCCAGTTAATTAATAATAAACATACAATATAATATTTTGGATTTTTGACATTTCTGATATTGGTCAGATTTTTAAATTTTGTATTTGATTTTGGTCAGGAATCTATTTCATAGTATGGCAGTTATAATCATGACAGTCTTAGTTGACATATCATTCTCTCAAACACCAAAAGAGAAGCTTACCCCTTATTCAATTTGACCAAATTTTTAAATATTATCGGACAGCTATTAATTACCTTTTTAGTATTTATTTCTGTAATGTAAACAACCCCAATTCCTCCATTATTTGCTACACAACATAATAATGAAACAATTTAGGTTAATGCTATCCATTCCAGTATCTCTCCCTCGTAAAGGGGATAAGGTATCTATTTTTTCATTTTTTTTTTTGTTTTTTGTTTTTTTGAGACGGAGTCTCACTCTCTCGCCCAGGGTGGTGGTTCAGTGGCATAATCTTGGCTCACTGCAACCTCCGCCTCCTGGGTTCAAGCAATTCTCCTGCCTCAGCCTCCTGAGTAGCTGGGATTATAGGCACGGGCCACCACACCCCGCTAATTTTTGTATTTTTAGTAGAGATGGAGTTTCACCATGTTGACCAGGCTGGTTTCAAACTGCTGACCTCAAGTCTCAAACTCCTGACCTCAAGTGATCCGCCCACCTCAGCCTCCCAAAGTGCTGGGATTGCAGGCATGAGCCACAGTACCCGACCAGGATAATGTATCTTTCTTTACAGTAATTTCCCTTTCGAAGGCGCAATAATATTCGTACTTACATGATAATCTTTACACCTCACAAATTATGTTCTTCTACATTGTTGCATTTAATCACAATAACGAAAAGGAAGTAGGGATATTCCCACTTTTCAGAGATAAAAACTGCAGTTTGGAGAGGTTAAATCACTTAATAAATTCATAGCTCTTGTTATAGAACCTTTCTTATCGTCTCACACTGAATTCAGAGAGCATCACATTATACTATCACTTCTTACCACATTTATTTATAAAACATACACAGCTGTTAAGATATGCTAGGTTTTCCCTTATAAATATTATTTATCGACCATAAAACCAACTACAAGCTAAACATAAAAGTTACCCTGTCCTCTCAGAAAGAATCTATAACTACCAGTAATTTTGATGGAATTACTACACAGTAGCATGTTTAAAGGATCAAAATATTGGGAAAAATTTGTGCTGAAACAATTTAATGTCACAGTCATTTTAATTAAATTGTGAAAAACTTTGTAGAGTCAGATATTTATGTCATTATTTAAAGTACAGCTTACATTATTCACAATAACTATTGCCTTTTATCATTTTTTGAATATTGAAACTAAAAGAATTAAATGGTTGGGAAAGTGTCTGGTCTTCATTATGCTTTGAATAGGCTATTCTTACTGACATTATAATGGATTAATATGATATGTTATGGAACATCATGTCAAAAACAATTCCAATACTTCCTCTGAAACCAGAATTTCTTTTTCTAAATTGCTAATGGTCTACTTAGGAGATATTTTACTGTTCTTCTTGTGTTTCTTGGTTGCAATTATTCAATTAGAGATTTTTAAATTATTCAGGTAGATTTTTTTGTAACCCATGAAAGAGTACTATGGACATTTTACTTGCCTCTTTTCTTCCCTCATTATCCTTTCCTTTAAGTAAAGAGAAAGGTGTCTTTTGTTACAGCCTTTTTTTGTGTGTTTGTTCATATGGTTGAAAGAGAAGGTATTTCAAACCAGAATTGGGAAAAGTATAGTATACTTTAAATGTTGGCAATTTGAAAATAACACAGTCAACACAGAAGAACAATGGACTATAATAATGCTATTCATAGGACATATCTAAGATGTATATATCTTTTTTTAATACAGGAAACAGAACCCACTCAAGATATTTTAAATACAAATAGATTGTTTTTATTAGCAAGGATAGTTCTTTATTGCTATGTGTGAGTCACAAATTGGAAACCAGAAAAGCATACATAAAATATTAATATGATATTCATAGAATTCAATGGCATTCTACTCTTTTTTTATATACTTAAGTTCTGGGATACATGTGCAGAACGTGCAGGTTTGTTACATAAGTATACACGTGCCATGGTAGTTTGCTGCACCCATCAACCTGTCATCTACATTAGATATTTCTCCTAATGCTATCCCTCCCCTATCCCCCTACCCCCTGACAAGTCCCAGTGTGTGATGTTCCCCTCCCTGTGTCTATGTGTTCTCATTGTTCAGCTCCCAATTATGAGTGAGAACATGCAGTGTTTGGTTTTTTGTTCCTGCGTTAGTTTGTTGAGAATGATGGTTTCCAGCTTCATCCATGTTCCTGCAAAGGACATGAACTCATCTTTTTTATGACTGCATAGTATTCCATGGTGTATAAGTGCCACATTTTCTTTATCCAGTCTATCATTGATGGGCATTGGGGCTGGTTCCAAGTTCTTTGCTGTTGTGAATAGTGCTGCAATATACGTATGTGTGCATGTGCCTAACCAAATATATTTTTATACAGGGAATTAGGTGCTTACACAATTGTTAGAAAAGCTCTACTGAAGGCCTTCAGGTATGGCTAAGAAAATATTTCAGATGTGATCTACGTTATAGTTAAATAAGTAAGATGGCAATCAGGAGGCCACTGGAAAGTTCTAATCATTTTATCCTTACCACTGATTTCTGTATTTTAATCATCATGTGATCTGACCTTGAACTTCTTTTCCTTGGAAAACTTGTTAGAAACTGTCCTCTCTAAAAAAATGCCTCACTGAACTGTTCTTAGTGTGTACTTCTCTTCTTTCAAAATAGCCTATATATTCCCTTTCTTCTCCATTTGTGCCTAAATCAGAAACCTGAAAGGACACTGTTTTTTGTTTCTCATATGATATTCAGCCTGCTATATAAAACCATGTGCATCTAGAGCATTGTATAAATAATGAATAATAGTATTTATGTCCTTCAGGGGAAGACTGAAAACTTTTCTGCTTTAATTGAGTTCTTCTGTTTGTGTTTTTGATATTTTATTTATTGTGTGCTTATTGGAAGGATTTTTCTTTCTGTTATTGTGGTTCCTGTTCTATTTTGGCCCTGGAAATAGCTCCTATCTTGTGTTGCCCTTTTCTCTGGAATTTTGTTTAATTTCTGTCAGATGAAGGTGCTTTGAAGGCTGCAGGGCCCTTAATGTCAATAAATTAAGGATATAAAAAATGCCATCTGCCACCTTTTCACCTACTATACAACATTTATCAATGTATCAGAAAAAATTACTTTAGTCACAATTCTCTTACAGAGAAATTTATTTTCTTGTTTTTCTCTGACGACCTTCTAATTTTTAGGTGTAATCAGATTGCAGTGAAAGCCAGTAAATTATACATGCTATTATTAAGTTTAAACTGTAGCCACTGCTAGACCATTCAGACCGTGGGACATTGTTGAGATTCAGTGGGGATCGGGACAAACCTTCCTTGCAGGGTTCATCAGTGACCAAGAACTGCATGCCTGTGTGCTCCACAGTGGAATAAGCTGTACAGTCTTAGCAACTGCAGATCACTTAGCATGAGTGATACCAAGAGGTGATACCATGAAACCTGTGGACTCAGGCGACCTCTCCCTAAGATAGTCCCCTGGCAACCATGTGGGGGATTCACCAATGAGTGTCCATCATCTCTAAGGAAGAAAATATAATTTACTGCCACATAAACAAATTTTCTAGTCACAGAGATGTGACATAGTACATTAATTCTGATGTGTGACTTTGGGCAATTTGCTTACTTTGGTAAGCTTCAGTTTTTTTAAATCTGTAAAGCATGAAAAAATACCAACTTAAAATGTTGTGGAAAGATTCAATAAGATAATATGTATAAACTAATTAACACCTACTAAATGTTAAGAAATGATATTTTAATATCCTATTAATAAGGGACAGTCCTCTTGTTCATTATGTATAATCAACACTTTGGGTGGTTGCCAGACCACTCAAAGTTATATTCCCTAAGGGGCTCAGGAACACTGGTACTTTCTATTCCCAAATGAAGAGGAGCCATCTGCTTTTAAAACTTAATAACTGTGTGTAGGAACGCTAATTGAAACAAATAGAAGTGTGTCCAGTATTAACTCTTTTAATTACTTATGTATTCACATATTTTTTTCTTCAACTTTTATTTAAAGTTCCAGGGTACGTATTCAGGATGTGCGGTTTTGTTACATAGGTAAACACGTGCCATGGTGGTTTGCTGCACAGATCAACCCATCACCTAGGTATTAAGCCCAGCATCCGTTAGCTATTCTTCCTGATGTTCTTCTTTCCCATGACTCCCCCAGTAGGTTCCAGTGTGTGTTGTTCTCCTCCCTGTGTCCACGGGTTCTCATCAGTCATCTCCCACTTATATGAGGACGTGTAGTGTTTGGTCTTCTCTTCCTGTATTACTTTGCTGACAATAATGGCTTCCAGCTCCATCCGTGTCCCTGCAGAGGACATGATCTTGTTCCTTTCTGTGGCTGCATAGTATTTCATGGTGTATATGTACCAAGTTTTCTTTATCCAGTCTATTATTGATGGGCATTTGGAGTGATTCCATGTCTTTGCTGCTGTGAATAATGCTGCAATGAACATATGCATGCATGTATCTTTATAACAGAATGATTCCTGTTCCTCTGGGTATATATGCAGTAGTGAGGTGGCTGGAACGAATGGTATTTCTGCTCCTAGACCTTTGAGGAATCACCACACTCTCTTCCACAATGGTTGAACTAATTTACATTCCCATCAACAGTGTAAAAGCATTCCTTTTTCTTTGCAACCTCACCAGCACCTGTTGTTTCTTGACTTTTTAATAATCAGCATTCTGACTGGTGTGAGATAGTATCTCATTGTGGTTTTGATTTGCATTTTTCTAATGATCAGTAATATTAACCTTCTTTTCATATGTGTGTTGGCTGCATGAATGTCTTCTTTTGAGAAGTGTCTGTTCATGCATTTATCCACTTCTTAATGGAGTTTTTTTTTTTGTTATAAATTTGTTTAAGTCCCCTGTAGATTCTGGATATTAGCCCTCAAATACATTTTTGATGGCATGTGATGTGCCCAGCATTGCACTCGAAAAGATATACTCCTCTTTTAGAGCCAGAGAATTATAACAGCAAATTAATTTTGATGCAATAAAATCGAGAATAAGAGACAATATACAGAATGGAGAGGAAAGCCACCAACTCCTTAATACAAATGCAGAGCAAAGGAACTTACAGGCAATGCCAAGATTTACCTCAGGAAGTAATTATGACATTTTTGTAATATCTAATAGTCCAGAACAGATTTGGGTAAGAGATATGTAGGGAAACAGGGAGTGAGTGAGGTAGTTATCTCATGATGTTTTTTGAAAATGGGAGAATGATGACATTATTAGAAATGGCAATGGGATGATAACTTGAGAACAGCTTTGTAATACAAAGTGTTAGGAGTGTCAGCTCTGGGGTCAGAAAACCTAGGTTCACTTCTCTTTGTTGCCTGTTTTTCGTTATGTCCTTAATTTCTTTTTGTTCAAATTTCCTCTTCTAATAAATTTTCCAGCATGTTGTGAAGATTAAAGAGTTTGTTTTTAATGATACAAAAATCTCCCTATAATAAGCATTCAGAAACATGATTATTATTCACACTGGAAAAAAAGCAAAACAATATGGATTACACACAACTTAAGAAAAATACACAAAAAATGTAAAAAAAATTATCTAACGTATTAAGAAATACTGTGTCTTCTGTCATAAACAATGAAATTATTTCTTCAGATTTTCACTCCTGTGTGTGCAAAAAGTAATAATGTCCTCAAAGAGATGGTGGGATTTTTTTTTTTTATAAATGTCTCCTGGCAGGGGTCACCTCATCTAAAAAAAAATAGTTTTTCTTTTCATAGAGTGAAATCTGTTTCATTTTGTTCTACTGTGTTGAGTAAGACCTCTTAAATGGTTAAAAAGAAAAATGGAAACAGTCATAATTACTCACTAACTTGAATTAATGTGACTGCATTATGCTCCTAATAACTGTAGTTTACTCATGTCTCCCCTGTAATAATCCAAAATTAATTTCATTTTATGCTTGCAAATAATCAGTTTATTTATAAAGGTTAGCCATCTTTCTTAGCACACGTTATTCCTTTTTCATTACTTACTGAATTGTGCTAATGAAACCAAGGCTGGAGATGCATGCAGATTTTTTTCTCCTGCATTCTTTGATATTGAAGAGGCTGCAAGAGAAAGAAATAAGTCTGAAGACAACTGCATTTTGGGTCTAGGAATCTTATTCTAGTCTTAGTTGTTTGCAGGGTCTAGGAATCTTATTCTAGTCTTGGTTGTTTGCAGTGCATATAGGCACTTCAATATCTCCTAGCCTTTCCCATGGAAGAGACCAAAACTATCCCTAGGGAAAAAGTACAGAAGTACTCTGAACTCTTCCAAAGAGATGTGCAGTCCACCTATCTTAGACTGTAATAATAGTGTATGGTGTTTACTTTATGCCAGTCACTCTTCTAAGTGTTTTACATTTAGTTCTCATGGCAACTCCAGGAGGTACGTGCCATCATTATTCACATTTTGTGTGAGTCACAAAGAGATGAAGGAACTTGCCCAAGATCATACAGTTATTAGATGTGTTGCAAAGCCAGGCTGCTAGCTCCAGAGACTGTGATCTGAAACACTATTCTCAATATACAAATCCAATAAAATATTCTATCATTTACAGGTAATCACTGTTTCCCTATGGTGAGATGAAAATAAGCAGTAGTTAAAAGAGAGTAACTTCTTAGCTTTTAATCGTTAGCAAACGAGTAATTGTCATCTCAATGGCCTCTTCTCACTGCTGGTTTCATTGGATGCCCAATTATACTATTTTAACTTGATTATGTAGGTATGCTATTCTATAAAAATAATCTCCAATTTTTTCATGGCCATATGTTCACTATTCCCAACCACAGAAATGCTTTATGACTTGGGAAATTGCTTATCCTTTCTGGTTAAGGATTTATTTTTTCATCTGTACATAAGAGACGAGATGTAATTTAAATCTCTAAAGATTTTTTAACTCTAAAACTTATCCTTCTGTAATTCCTTAAGAATGGGATTTAAGCTTCATATTGTTTTGCTTTTAGTATTTATCAGCCCCAGCAAACTAAGCTCATTGTTTTACGCACAGTAAATTTAAAGTAAGTCTTCCTATGTATCATTGTATTTTGTGATAATCTGACTTCTAATATAATGATTTTTCAAACATAATTTTATTTGACTTTGGAGTTACAGAATCACTCTAATGAAACACACAATAAATTTGAATTATAGTTTCCTAAAACATAAAGTGGTCTAAAAATGACCTCCCACTATATTTGGACAATATCAACTGATTCACAGGATCTACTGGGCAATGATTGTGAATAGATTGCTGAAAGACACACTGTAAAGAGATAGTAATAAAAAGTATGGTTGTGCTGTGAAATGATCTCTCCTACCTTGTAAGGTATTTGCACAGTCATGTTTTCAGAAATGCTATAAAACAAGCAAGCAAGCGTATATTGTCTCTTACAAACTCCCCTTTTGTGAACAGTTTTTTTTTTTCTTTTAATGATGAGAATTTTGACTGCCCTGCACCAGTCGCACAAGAATACATATACCATAAAACTATGAGTTTCTTGGTGCATTTGTAAGGATAACAGGGTCACGTATCACCTGGATTGGCAGAATTTGGAATAGAATGCTCAGTCATATTGCAAGAATTTGCAGAGCAGTAGGGATCTGGAAATAGACTGTTGGCAGCTCTTCTTCTTTTATTAATCATTATGAGTATGGCAGATGGTCCTTGGGTTATTCTCCAAGAGAAGTTCTCACTCTCTCTGAGGTGCAATGAGAGGTTCTCTAATGCTACTGTCCTCATTCAGGAACTGTTACTTTGATATTTAGATGGATGAATAAAAAGTTTTTACTGAACAATTAAACAAAATTTTGTTGAGCATCTTCTGTGTTCCAGGTATGGTTATAGACAGTGGTGATAAAGCAGTGAACTAAAAACATTTGTCTTAGCGGAACTGACATCCCCAATTGTGGCAAAAAGCTGACAGGAGGTAAAATAAGTAAAATGCATAATATGTTGGATCTAGGGGCGGCAAATTCAGTCTGTAGTCCTAATTTACCCTACTGTTTGCTTTTTTAAACAAAGTTTTATCGGAACACCGTCATGTTCTTTCATTTACCTATTGTCTATGGCTGCTTTAGTGCTACAATGGCAGCCCTACCTAAAGCCCTACAATGGCTTTGCCTAAATTAAGTAAATTAGCTTTACTTTTAGGTAATTTACCTTTAGGTAAATTAGCTTTACCTAAAGACAATGGCAGAGCAGTTGCAACCAAAACTCTATAGTGTGTGTCTGTCCAGAAAATGTCTGCAGACTTCTGGGTTAGATGCTAGAAATTAGTATGAATAAAAGTAAATGCAGGAAGTAGAAGAGGACTAGGATGTGTTTTAGAAAGAATGGCCAGAGAGCAATTGATTGAGAAAGTAACTTTTGTGTAAAGCACAGAGGTGGTGAGAGAGCAAGCCATGCAGCGTTTAAGGAAAGAACATACTAGACCAGCAGAACAGCAAGTTTCCAGGCTCTGAGATAGGCAGATGCTAAGAATGTTCTGGAAACTGCCGAGAGACCAATGTCCTGGAGCAGAGTGAGGAAGAGAGAAGTAGGAGATCAAAGAATGAGGGCAAGAGGTATCAAGGAGTCATACAGGGCCTTGCAGGCCGTCAGAAGTTTTTTATTTGTATTCTAAGTGAGTTGGGGATCCATTGGAGGGTGATGACCAAGTGACATAGGACATATGATTTAATAGGATTTTCTTCCACTGTTGATTTGATAACACACCAACGTGGAACAAAGCCCAAATCAGGGAGGAATGACCTTCTAATAAGAGTTACAGGGAACCAGGCATGAGATAATGGGGACTTGGAAAATAGGAGCAGCATTGGTGGTGAATGCTGTATTTAGGTACAGTTTTTGGTTTCAAAAACCCACAAAAATTGTAATAGAGGGCTGACCTTCAATTAAATACTGCCTGTATTTAGTTTAGGGCAATTAAATGATATTTTGAAATGTAACAAAATATATATTTTTTTATTTTCATGAAAGTATATTTGTGTTATATAACTGTTACCCAATAACCGTCTGCTGGGAGAGCCATTAAGTATTTAATAATTAAGATTTAAATGTGTTTTTGTTTTTTCATTTGTTTTCCATAAGGAGCCTGCATTTGACGTCCCATTGAGAATAAGTAGGAAGCCTGAAAAAGGGGGAAAATGTCAGCTAAGTTCCTTTAGATTCTCTTTAGTTTCTTCAATTATCACTGAGAAATTTGCAATTTAAAATAGGACTCTCCATCACTATCATAAATTAGCAAGGTTCCAATGTAATAATTTCCCATTAAAACCCATGACGTTCAGGTTTTACATGATGAGTTCAGAGACGGCTACACAAATGCATTGTTCTGTAGGCAGTCTGTTTAATCTAATGCAAAAGCCACGGTGGCTTTTAAAACTTACCTGCAAGAATAGCTAGAAACAACATTCTGAATGATAGAGATCTGAGTTTTAGAAAGGAATATTTAAAAAGAAGAACAAAAATGAGAACAGCATATTTCACTGTGAGCTTTGGATAAGTGTAGGAGAAGGCTCTCAATAGTAGCTCTCTAGGCTATAAACCCAAAGGATGAAGTAGTCAAAAATGTGTTTGTGTTGTTGCAGAAAGTGACCAGTGATGATCACCGCTTCAATAGAACACCAGGGAAAATATGTTTAGGAAAATGGAAATTAGGGTAGAAGAAAGTGAAAGCCAAATTACAACACTTGGTGTTAGAGAGTTGAAAAGAAAAGTGAAGCCTGCCAAATTGAATGCCCTGGAGAATATCCCCAGGGAAAGGAAATCGTGCAGGATTCTTTAGTTTGCAAAAAGGAAAGAAGAAAGGCTTTCTATAGCAAGTCTTTCAAAAAAAATCCCATCAGTTAGATTCTCTAGAAATTGTAGGGTTGTATAGAATTTATACAATATTTGAGATAGAAAGAAAATGTATATTTTGTTGAAGCCAAACTAAATAGAATTAATGTATCATAATCAAAAGATAATAACAGCACCATATATTTCTATAGAGCTTTATTATTGATGAAGCATTTTTCACATACATTCTCTTATGAATCCAAGGAGGACTGTGGTTCAATTTTTTTTTTTTTTTTAAACAGAATCTCACTTTGTCACCTAGGCTGGAATGCAGTGGTGTGATCTTGGCTCACTGCAACCTGACTTCCTGGGCTCAAATGATCTTCCCACTTCAGACCCTCAAGTAGCTGGGACTACGATGTGTGCCGCCAAGCCCAGCTACATTTTTTTTGTATTTTTTGTAGAGATGGGATTTCACCATATCGCTCAGGTTAGTCTCAAACTCCTGAGTTCAATCACTCCTCCTGCCTTGGCTTCCCAAAGTCCTAGGAATACAGGCATGAGCCACAGTGCCCGGCCTGTCACGGGTCAGATTTTTCAGGTGAGAAAAGGGTGGCTCAGGAAAATTACAACAAACGGTGATAAACACTTTTGGAACCAACATTACAGCATAGTTCTTTTGAATGCTAACATAGGAATCTTCCCAATACCCATGTTATCCTTCACATCAATGAAATCTATATTGTATTCAAATTCAACATTAGACATTTAGAGTCACTCAGAAGTTGGATGGAAAGAATCACTAACCACTGTCATTTTCAGTATGATTTCCTGTTTGCAAGTCATCCCAGTGTGATATCATTTGCTCTCTACATTTTAGATACAAGGGAACTAAGTCTGGGACACCTGTCCAAGCTGAAAGGGCCTGCAAATACAGGAATGAGAATGGAAATCCATCTCTTTGAACACCAAAGTCCTTTGCTTATTTTATTATAACATAAACACGATACATGAAAACATATATATCTTGAGTTAACTCATGATAATGTGAACCACATGCCAGCAGATCCTAATGAGGTTGACACTGTTAAAAAAGAAAATTCATATGGCAGTAAGGGTTTCCTTAGATTCTGAATGTTTCATAGAGCAGCTGAAATTTGAGCTAGAACTTGGGGGTTTGTAGAGTATTTTTATGCAACAATTAGCATAATGACAGACAATAAATGTTAACATGGACAAAAGAATAAATGGATGGGTAGACAGATGACATCTGTAATAACGCTAGAATTCTGTTTATCTCACTATTGCTTCACTTCCTGTTCAAAACATTCTCCTACCTATGCCAAGAGCTGTTAGATGAAAATCCTCTGTGTTTCCATATTGTGAGGTATATTAGACAGCAATTCCTTTAAACAAGGAATTATATCTTTCTAGTCACTGTGTCTGGCACACAATAGAGAACACATGTTTGTTAAATAAATGAATAAATAAAATGGATGAAATTAATGGATAAATAAGTAAATGGTATAACACTTCCATCTGCCATCATGTGCTTACTCATAGGATAACTCACTCTTTCATGAAGATTTCCTTTATGGCACCTCCTCAAGCAGAGTCTGCCTCTCATAATTTATCAATTCTGTACAGATGGCTCCTTATAAACTTATGTTTCCTTATGTGTCTATCGACTGGTAGGGCCCTTATTTCGGTAGATGACTGTCTTCTCAGTAGACCATCTACTCCTTGAAAATAGACACTATTTTTCACTGATTATTTTGGCCTCCATATTTTGAACATAGACCCTTAATAAATATCTACATTTTTTCCTGCCCCATTCTTGATCTCAGTCAGAAGGGCTCATGGGAGTGAGATTAAGAAGTGAAGTCACATTTTCTTAATCCAGTCTGTCACTGATGGACATTTGGGTTGATTCCAAGTCTTTGCTATTGTGAATAGTGCCGCAATAAACATACGTGTGCATG
>NW_012114688.1:6466998-6483910 GCF_000951035.1 Colobus angolensis palliatus | reverse complement strand
TTGATGGGTGCTGAGGAGTTGATGGGTGCAGCACACCAACATGGCACAAGTATGCATATGTAACAAACCATGTTATGCACATGTACCCTAGAACTTGAAGTATAATAATAAAAAATAAAAATAAAAAAAAAAAGAAGTGAAGTCTGCATAGCAAATAAAGCATGCTGAGACACAGAACTGTAAGAAGGCATTTTTGAGGGCAGGCAGAGGAGTGGTGTGGTACGGCTGTAGATTAGAATGCAATTATTTGTATGCTTACTAGAATCACAGTCCGTAATTATATATTTAAATCTGAAATTTCTAAAAAATTCCAACATAAGGTGCTGAGAATATATTTTTTTCTAAATTCAACCTTTCCTAATAGAAATAATTTTACCTTATTGCCACCCAAATCATCTATTAAAACAATGATTTTTTTCATGGTGACATAAATATCCTCTAAAATGCTTTGAGTACCTTAAAAGAAAAGTGTAATGCAAATTCAACAAAACATTATTAATTTTAAGACTGTTAAGAATGCATAATTCAAAGCTATGGTTACTGTACCATAAAAAATAATTAAGCATAATCAAAATAATAAGCTTATTGTTCTCAATACTTTCCAGGTCTCGATATGAAACCTCTTTTTCAATTAATTTTTCAGCGTCTTCCAAATGCCAATATACATGTCCTATATACATTCCTATTTTTCTTCTAGAGGTTAAATGGCTATGGCAGCCTCCTCCAGAGTTGAGTTGCCTATTTCCACTTCATAAATCAACTGCTTTTCTCCTAGGACGAAGGGAGACTTCAGATTCATTTGTTCCGTTTTGTAAGAAAAAAATTGTTAAGGGTTTTCCAAATAACCTCACTGGTGAAAAAAAAAAAAGTTTCCTCATGGTTCATCAGGGAAAACCATAGATTATACAAAGTTATTTGTCAGCAGATGCATATCGATTGAATACAAGTTGTTTTGCTTTCTAATTGCCACATTTCCTTACAAGGAACTTGGCAGGTCAGGGATTTGAGTTTATTGAAAGAAAATAAAACGGGTTGCTGTTTGACCTGACAGACTGCTTATGGGGAAATATACAACAGAGTTAGATTTTTCTAGAGGGACTTTGGGCAATGAAAGTGATTTATAGAACTTCTACATGCCTAAACTTTATACTCACTGGGGAGTATTTAAGGATAAGAAGTGTAGAGGATCTTAAATTCAAGCATCAAAACTCACAGATCAACAAAAAGGTGAACTCAGAGACTTATATAGTTGACCTTGTGCTGTTACAGAATGTCCCACAATTGCTTGAGTCTTGGTATGGATGGACATTGTTTTGATACCTAAGATTATTGATACGGTTTGGCTGTGTCCTCACCCAAATCTCATCTTGAATTCTAGTTCCCATAATCCCCATGTGTCCTGGGAAGGACCTGGTGGAAGGTAATTGAATCATGGGGGCAGTTACCTCCATGGTGTTCTCGTGATAGTGAGTGAGATCTTGCACAATCTAATGGTTTTATAAGGGACTTTTCCCCCTTTGCTCAGCAGTGATTCTCTGTCTGTCCTGCTGTCTTGTGAAGAAGGTGCATGCTTCTCCTTTGCCTTCCGTGATTGCAAGTTTCCTGAGGCTCCCCACCCAGCAGTGCGGAACTGTGGGTCAATTCAACCTCTTTTCTTTATAAATCACCCAGTCGCAAATATTCTTCATAGCAGCATCAGAGTGCACTAATACAGTTATAATTATCATCACCTTTTGGCTGGCCAATTGATTTACAGTATTGAGTTCATCTGTTTATTTTTTTTAATCTCTTCTAAATATCAGGTACTATATTAGATGTGGGGTGCAAAAATATATTTTTATTTATTCACTAATTTACTTAAAATTTATTTATTGAGGACCTACTGTATTTTAGCCACTGTACTAGATTCTGGGAATATATAGAGATTAATGTCATTGGGCCCGAAGTATAAGAGCACACAGTTAGGGAAAGTAATTTGAGAGCTCACAGGGGAAGTAATTTACAGTTAGTGTTCTAAATGTAGAAATAGAAGTATGTGAAAGGTACCCAAAATATTTTGATGGAAGAGGATTTAAGGAAAGTTTCAAAGAGAACATAGGGCCTGAGACAGGTTCTAATGGATGAGTAGGAGTTTGCCTGGTTGGCAAGGTATAGGGCAAAGCAAAACAAACAAAATGTGTAAAAGTAAAGATACATGACATTAGATTAACTTTTTAAATGAAACATGCTTAATAAAAATCAAATCCTCAACAAACAAGAATATAGAATCAACAACATCTCACCTGGAAATTATTCTGCTCTTTGTGCTGAGGGCTGAAAACGACCAGTTTCAACTCAAGCCTAAAATTTGTTTTGCACATTTCATAATTGATCCATTTTGCTCCGAACTAAACACATTCATATTAAAACAGACGTCGAGCAATGCTAATAACCAAAGTGAGAACTGCTTTATAAATGTAATCCTGCCCAAATAACAGCACAAACAACTTTTGAAAATTTTGTAAATAAATATCAGAAACTTTATAACAAAAACTTTATGGCTGCTTTCTTCCACTGTCTCTTGACCATTTCTGGATCTGTCTATTGTGGATAGAAAGCTGCAAATTCATAGTCACAGAAGGATGAATTAAAGAGAATCCATATACATCCAGTTACCTTCAATTTTCTCTAATGAGAGTCTCTAATTTCTGCCTTTTTTAACTACTCTGAATGAAGCAAATCCTTAGTGTGCTACATAGCTCATGGCATTTTTCAAGACAAAGGCGTGATTTGGAAGAATTCTGCTCCATTATACTGGACACAGTTGTCTTCGTAAAATGTCAACACTAACATATATATTTTAATGAACTTCTAAACATAGCTTATAAATCACCTAATTATTAAGCAATGTCACATTAAATCCTATATGTCATCTCTTTACATGGAATAATTAACAAGAGCACAGTTGTATCTGAAAATTTGTTATGCTGCACATTTGAAAATGGCAAATTATTACCTTTTAGTTATAACAAATTATGAGTAGCATCTATAAAAATATACCAACATTCTCAAGATTGATAAAAACTTATGCATATTCCCTGTAATTTAATTCAATGAACACTTACTGAGGACATACTCTTTACCAAGCTCTGAAATTATACAAATAGATATATTAATATAATATTCCAATCCTTTCCCTGAAAATTCACAGTTTATTGTCACTGATTAGAATCTGCAAATATTTCTGAGGGTCAACATGGATTTTCCCTATAATTCATGACTATGAATTTCTTTAACTTGAACTATCCAAATTCGGTATACTACACATTTAAATCTCTGTGATCTCCAGACATATTTTGGTCTGTCCTGTTTCTATTATGTGCATTTTCCATTCTTTAGATATACCAATCTTTCTTTCTTTTTCTTTTTCTTTTTTTTTTTTTTGTCTTCTTTGTCCATTTAGCTTTCTGGTCAGTTAGCAGATTCCCTCTGATTATTCCTTTGGAATAACTTTCACATCAGCTTTTTTTTCCTGTCCATTTCTGCATTAACTTCAAACCTACTTACCCCTCATCTATATTACTGAGAACCTTCACTTGCCTCCAATCTTGTCTTTTTTTAATTGAAATCTGCAAACTGCAAAGGTGTAATACTCCTGAAAATATCTGTACAAACCATTCTCTGTTAAAACAAAACAAAGCAAAACAATTGTGGTCTATAAAACAATTGTGGTCTATTGTCTGGAAATGTTGCACACTCAAGTTCCTAAAAAGGCCAGATCAGTAACAAAATAAGTAAAGTGAATAGAATAAGACAATCAGGAGTGCTAGAGATTGTGGCATGCATAGGCTCCAGATAAGGCTTACAAGGTACTTAGGTATAGCTGATTGTTTTCATATTTTTCATATTGAAATATGGGTTTTTTTAATATTTGATGAAAAAATTATACTAAATTTTCTATTTTTTAAGACATTGTATGGGCCAAATAAAATATATTTGTATCTGCTGTTCTCACACAGTTCTGACAGAATAAGAAAAGCAAGCTGCCAGCTTGTGAACTCTGGTCTATAGAGTTAGACCATTTTATGTTACCTGGATTTCAAGGTCCTGTGACATGTAGGCCCATTGTCTGTCTCCAGTATAATCTCTTATTATCTAGCATTGACTTTGTGCCTGTTTTTTAAGGGCACATATACCTAGTATTTACTCCTTGCAACAATTTATGGAAGTAAGAATTATTATATTCACCTAAAAGATGAAAAAGTTTAAATGTTTGTCAGTAGCTACATGGTAAAGGACAGCTTTATAATTCAAATATAGCATTTTCTGATTCCAAAGTCTATGCCCTTTATACTTTGCTATCCTATTTCCTGAATGCATGTGTAAATAGGGTATATATCTTCCCAAGAACCTTGTGTGAAAGGAACTATTTTTACCTTAATGTTACAAGTAAGGGAAGTGAATTACATGAGTTGTCTAAACTCAGAAAACTGTTAATTAATCAGTAAACTTAAGAGTATAAATCCACAGTTTAAATACAGAGTCTGCTATCTTATAAAACTGTTTACTATACTATATAATTTTTTAATGAGCAAACAAAGACGTAAATAGAATTTACTTTAAAATCCAACTCAAATGCTACAGTTTCTATAACTATTCTCTTTCCCCTCTTCATGAGACTTAATCTCTTCCTCCAATCAGCTACTGTGGTATATTACCCATATTTCTCTTGTCTAACCTTGCGTTAAAATCTCTTTTATTAAGCAAGATCAATGTGTTGCTCATTGTGAAGATCCCTGTGCATAGTTGGAGCTTATAAAATTGTGTTGAATGAAATTATAAATACATGAATTAAAATGTGTTATTTATTTCCTAATACGAGTGTGCTTTGCATAACTATATTAAAAATAATTTTAAAAATAAAATAAATTTTAAAAGAAAATTTGAATTTTTAGCACATCTCCTGCTGGCAGTGCTCAAAAATCTTGGTTCAGTATAAGGCATCAAAACTGTTTATTAAATTATTTAGAAAGTAGGCCTAAGATGTATTTGTAAAATATTAGGAAGAAAAAAATCATCTGGTTAGGAAATAAATCAGGGATCATTTATGTGGGTGGTAATATCAACATGCAGAGCAATTCCCCTGGTAACACATTGCATAAAAACATTTTGCTCAAACCAGGGTATTCTGCTGTGTTGTGTGGTTTCCTGCCAAAATGTTCCTTTGCTGTCATGTAGATAGCCAAAGCTATCTGTTAGGAAAACTCCATCTCTACTCAAAGAGCCCAACTCAGCACTTTCAAAGGCCCACAGGAAACAGATGCTCATCTTGAAACCATCAGAGGTGAATGATTTTGATAAATACAGGTAGTCTGATGGCACATGGTCCATGAGACTACCCTTTTCTAAATCCTGAATCAGAAGTGACTGTAAACTATATTCTTAGTACACAAAAAAAGTCTCTGCCTTGAGTGCTTCAGGATTGGGATTATTTTTAAGCATATTTTACTGAGGAAATTTCCAAAAACCAGTGTTGGAGTCTTTATAGATAATGGCACCTCAAAATAATAAATAAGATTGTATTCTCTAGACACTTTATTGCTTAAATATTGGAGCATCTGAATAATGTAATGCCAAATCTTTTCCACTGAACTGCTCCTCCCAAGTTAAAAAGAAAAACAAAAGCATTACAAAATAAAAAGCAAAAATATGTAGAAATAATTTCTCATCATTCTGCCCAAAATAAATGAGATAAATGAATAACATGCAGACACTGATACCTGCTTATTAACTTAGCAGAAATTCTAATTTGTATAGCATAAAATGTTCCAAAAGGGCTGTGTAGGAGTTTATTTTGCCCTACAATTAAGAAATTTTCTTGATAAGATGGTAGATTTGGCTGGGCATGGCGGCTCATGCTATAATCCAAGCACTTTGGGAGGCTGAGGAAGGAGAATTGCTTGAGCCCAGGAGCTCAAGACCAGCCTGGGAAACATAGCAAAACACCATCTCTAACAAAAATACAAAAATATGCCAGGCATGGTGGCTCATGCCTATAGTCCCAGCTACTCAGGAGGCTGAGGTGGGAGGATTGCTTGAGCCCAAAAGGTCGAGGTTGCAGTGAGTCAAAATCAAACCACTGCACTCCAGTCTGGGTGACAGAGCAAAAACCCATCTCAAAAAAAAAAAAAAAAGGAAAGAAAAGAAAAGAAAAAGAAAAAGAGAGAGAGAGAGTAGATTTTAAATGTTCTTATCTCACTCACACACACACACACACACAAATAGCATGTAAGTAATAGATATGTCAATTAGTTTATTTAGACATTCCACAAAGTATACATACAGGCATATTTGGGAGATATTGCCAGTTTGGTTCCAGACCACTGCAATAAAGTAAATATTGCAATAAATTGGTGGCACATTTTTGTGGGTTTACCAGTGCATATAAAAGTTATATTTATACTATATGTAGCATATAAGTGTGTAGTACCATTGTGTCTTTAAAAAAGTACACACCTTAATTTAAAAATACTATATTGCTAAGAATGTTAAGAATCATCTGAGCCTTCATCAGGTTGCAACCGTTTTGCTGGTGGAGGATCTTGCCTCCATGTTGTTGGGGGGTGGTTGCTGAAGGCTGAGGTGGCTGTGGTAATTTCTTAAAATAAAACAAGGAAGTTTTCCACATGGATTGACTCTTCCTCCTTTCACAACATATTTCTCTATAGTATTCAATACTATTTGATAGCATTTTGCCAATATAAATTGTTTTAGAATTAGAGTTAATTCCAAATTCTGGTACCATTTTAGCAAATAAGTGTATGTAATACTCTAAATTACTTACTGTGATTTCAACAGTGTTCTCAAGATCTACACCAGGAGTAGATTCCATCTCAAGAAACCATTTTCTTTATTCATCCATAAGAGTAAACTCATCTTTCAGATTTATCATGAGATTATAGCAATTCAATCACATCTTCGAATTCCAGTACTTTTACAATTAGCACCACATCTGCAGTTACTTTCTCCACTGAAGTCTTGAACTCCTCAAAGTCATCCATGAGGGGGGAATCAACTTCTTCCAAACTCTGATTAGTGTTGATGTTTTGACCTTCTTTCATGAATCACGAATGCCCTTAATGTTATCTAAATTGGTGAATATTTTCTGGAAGGTATTCAATTTCCTTTACCCAGATCCATCAGAGAAATCACTGTCTATAGCAGCTATAGCATTATGATTTTTTTTTTTTTTTTAGACAGAGTCTCACTCTGTCACTCAGGCTGGTGTGTTGTGGCACGATCTCGGCTCACTGCAACCTCCATCTCCCAGATTCAAGCAATTCTCCTGCCTCAGCCACCTGACTAGCTGGGATTACAGGTGTGCACCACCACAGCTGTAATACAAATAATTTTTTGTATTTTTAGTAGAGACGGAGTTTCACCATGTTGGTCAGGCTAGTCTGAAACTCTTAACCACATGATCCACCCGCCTCAGCCTCCCAAAGTGCTGGGGTTACAGGTGTGAGTCACCACACCCGGCCATGAAATGTATTTCTTAAATAATAAGTCTTGAAAGTTGAAATGACATCGTGATCCATGGGCTACAGAAAGGATGTTTTGTTAGTAGGCCTGAAAGCAGCATTAATCTCCTTGTGTATGTCCATCAAAGCACTTAAGTGACCAGGTACATTGTTAAAGAGCAGTAATATTTTTAAATTAATTTTATTTCTGAACAGAAGACTTCAACAGTGGGCTTAAATACTTAGCAAACCATACTGTAAACAGATATGCTGTCATCCAGGCTTTGTCGTTTCCTTTATGGAGCATAGGTGGTGTAGATTTAACATAATTCTTAAGGGCCCTCAGATTTTCAGAATGGTAAATGGGCATTGTCTTTAACATAAAGTCACCAGCTGCATTAGACCCTGACAAGAGAGTCAGCTTCTCCTTTGAAGCACAGAAGCCAGGTTTTGACCTCTTTGGTTATGAATATCCTAGATGACATCTTCCAATATAAGGCTGTTTCATCTACATTTAATATCTGGTTTTTGGTGTAGCCATCTCCATCAACGATGTTATTTAGTTCATCTGGATAATTTGCTGCAGCTTCTACATTAGCACTTGCTGTTGTACCTTGCAATTTTGTGTTATGGAAACAGCTTCTTGAACCAACCTCTTGAAGCAACCTCTATTAGCTTCCAACTTTTTCTCTGTAGCTTCCTCACCTTTCTCAGCATTCATAGAGTTAATAAGGGTTAGGGCCTTTCTGTGGATTAGGCTTTGGCTTAAGGGACTGTTGTGGCTATTTGATCTATCCAGACCACTAAAATTTCTCCATATCAGCAATAAGCCTGTTTTGCTTTCTTATCATTTGTGTATTCATTTCAGTAGCACTTATAATTTTCTTCAAGAATGTTTCCTTGGCATTTACAACTTGATTAATTCTTTGGTGCAAGAGGCCTAGCTTTCAGCCTATCTTGGCTTTACACATGTCTTCCTCGCTAACCTCAATCATTTCTAGTTTCTAATTTAAAGTGATTTAATCTGATTCAATCAATCTAGTTTCTGATTAAAGCATGTGACTCTTCCTTTTACTTGAATACTCAGAGTTCAGTGTAGGGTATTAAGTGGACTAATTTCAATATTTTTGTGTCTCAAGAAATAGGAAGTCCTGAGGAGGAGAGAGATTCGGGAATGGTTAGTCAGTGAAGCAGTCAGAACATACACAACATTCATTGATTAAGCTTGCCAGCCTACATGGGCACTGCCTTTGGTGCCCCAAAACAATTAAAATAATTACAAGAGTAACTTCAAAGATCACTGATTACAAGTCATCATAACACGTATAATAATTATGAAAATGTTTAAAACATTATGAGAACTACCAAAATGGGACACAGAGACGTGAAATGAGCTCATGCTGTTGGAAAAATGGTGCTGATAGACTCATTGGACACCGTATTGCCATAAACCTTCAATTTGTAGCAAATGCATTATCTGTAAAGTGCAATGAAAGGAAAGCAATAAAATGAGGTGTGCCTGCATTTCAAAACACTATGTTGTACACTGTAAATATATGAAATTTCTATTTGTCATTAAATAAATATCAATAAACAGTCCTGACAGTTCATCTCAACACACCAGAGGGGATGAAATGAGATCTTAATCCCCAGTATAGTAAAATATTCTTGACTTCGGTGCTTCTGACTTGATATCCAAAGCCGACTTGAGTCAAATGGTCTATACTGGGAGATGGGGGGATTTGATTGGAGTGGTGTAGAGAGTAGTAATGTGGAAGGAAAGAGAAGAATTCATTTTGGAGAGTAAGTACTGTGGGAAAAGAAAACATTTCAATGCTTAAATGTTTAAATATGTGCTATAATCTGAAAGTTTGTGTCCCTAGCAAATTCATGAGTTGAAACCTAATACCAAATATAATGGCATCAAGAGATGGGTCTTTTAGGAGGTTGTTAGGTCATGAGGGTAGGGCCCTCATGGTTTAGATTAGCCCCTTTATCAATGAGACACAAGGGAGCTTGCTTGCCTCTTCCACACTGTGAAGATGCAGCAAGAAGGCGCTGTCTATGAGGAACAGGCCCTCACTGGGCACAGAATCTGCTGTCACTTTGATCTTGCACTTCCCAGGCTCCAGAATTGTGATAAATTTCTAAGTTACCCATTCTAAGGCATTTTGTTATAGCAGCCTGAATGGACTAGGACAATATATAGGGTGGTAAAGAAAAGAGAGAACAGCTAGAAAGTAATATATGTGGAATTTCTGGGTTCTTCAGGGGTTTGGGATGCAGTGAAACCTGAGGATGAGAGAGTCAGCTTTACTATTTACTCACATTTTTTTTTTCCTCCGGGAAAACAATTCCTAGAAAATATGTCAGCAATCTTTTAACTTCCATAACCTGCATGTGTGTGTGTGTTTGTGTCTGTGTGTGTGTGTTGGGGGGGGTGTATTTGTAGTGCTGAAGAACAAAGGAGATAATCATACAAGTAGTTAAGACCCCTTGTTGAGTTAGATAGGTGTGGCTGATAGGACTCCTAGGTACTTGGTATTATAAAAGGAATAAGATTTAAACACTTCTCTATGACCAGAATTTTGATTAGGTTGGAGTGGAAACTTGCTTTCCATTCATCTCAACTTCAGAGGGCAGCCCTAGAGAAAGGAAGAGAAAAATAACATTTCTGGCTTGCAGGTTGACAGGAGAGAGAATAACAGAGGCCCTGGGGTTAGACCACATGATTTAAATCTGGGTCTTGGCCGGGGGGTGGTGGCCCATGCCTTAATACTAGGGCTTTGGAAGCTCGTGGTGGGAAAATAGCTTAAGCCTAGGAGTTTGAGACCAGCATGGACATCATAGTGAGACCCCCATCTCTAAAAAAGGAAAAAAAAAAAAGCCAGGTGCCATGGCATGCACTTGTAGTCTCAGCTACATGAAAGACTGACATGGGAGGATCCCCTGAGCCCAGGAGTTTGAGGCTGCAGTGAGCTGTGATTGTGCCATTGCACTTCAGCATGAGTGACACAGCAAGAACCCATCTCAAAATAAATAAGTAGATAGATAGACAGATAGATAGATAGATAGATAGATAGATAGATAGATAGATAGATAGAGAGAGAGATAGATAGATAGATGACAGATAGATAGATCTGATTCTATTGTCCTTTTTGCTCTGTGAATTGAATCAACTTACTCTTTCTACCTTAGTTTTCTCATTTTCTTAAACGTGGAGGTAAGAAGATTGCCTCTTTGTAGGGTTGTTGTGAAAATTGAGCTGAATGTTAAATGTTTAGAATAAGGCATGATAGTCAGTGCTCAATAAATACTATTTCTAAGTACTTAGTTGCATTAGTATTACTTAATTTTGGTGATACTTGTTGAAGAAATTGGGGCAGCCTGATTTCACCTGAGAAAAAAAGTCTTCATGGAGTCCATTATGTGGGACTTTGTTTCTTTTCTCTTACCTTCTCCTACCCATCTCAAGACATGATTTTTTAGATATAATAATAATTTTAATTACTTACTAAATTTATTGTGATGTATACCTTCTTATTTATGCACATATTGATTACTATTTATGCCTTCATATTTATGCACTTATTCATGAAATATATTCTATGTGGATATATAGAATTCTATAGTTAATTATCAAAAATAAAGACAAAAATTAAGCTATACATTCTGAGCATTATGTAGAAATTAACACAGGAAATGTTTCCTTGTGACTGCATACTGTGCAATTAAAATGATGTAAGTCATTATTTATGAAGAACAATTTCTGATTAGTTTGAAAAAGAATCATTGTCTATTATTCCTAACATTAAACCTAACATTAAACCTCTATTTGGCTTGACCTCAGATTAACTCATACTAAGAAAATATTTTAATATATATGTTCAAAACCTGAAATAATTTCTGTCTGCAAATCTGAACTCCTGTAGAAGGTACTTTCTTGACTATATCCTGGATAGTCCCCCTGGGCAGTCCTGTCTGTTTAAGGATGTCCACCAGGATGTCTACGAAGACAAGACAATCTCTGTCCAGGGGTTGGGGCAAGATCAGTCACCATGTATTAGTGATCTGACTTCTTTCTTCTACTGAAGTCACCCTCAGCTGTTTGAAAGGGCTGGTGAGAAACTTATTTCTTATGAAGCCTGAAGCGTAGTATCCTGATTTTAGCCATACCTGCTAGTCTAGATTGAACAATAAGGCAGGAGAACTCTGAGTGGTTTCAATATGTGCAAACAGGTCAAGGACAGCTTCCTTGTTAACACTGTTGGCAGGATCGTAGTTTCCTACAAATACTTCCTGTCTCTTTAGCAGCTTCTTCAAAACCTGAAGGATCACCAGTAAGATTTAGGTCATTAAGAATGGCTTTGAAATGCCTTACTGTGGCAAATCAAATGTTATTTTTTCCCCAAAACTGTAAGTAAAACTGATTTTGATTCAGTGTTATGACCCTCTCTGTTAGGGAACATTAAACTGTTGTAAGGTTCAGGAGGTCCTGATTTGGCCACCGTGGTGTGATTCAAACACAAATGTTTATGAAGGAAGGTCCACTTCATAAAATTCTTCCATTCTACTCTTTTCCCCATTGAGGCATTATGTCTTTGTTAAGGGATGGTTACATCCATAGTTCTCATTAGTTTGATTAATGGTATACCTCTAATAGAGGCTGCTACCTGACATTTGGGGAAAAATGCATGGCAGGTAATTTTTAAAAATACACAACCTGTCCCCTTAACCTAATTTTATTCCCTCTGGTAAGGGTGGCAATTGGATGTGACACTTATCATTGGGATTGGTCTGACATCCTCTCTTTCCCTCTCTCTCCAGTTCAATTAAAAGAAGGCTAGCCTGGCTTTTTGGAGAAACTGAAACAAATGTAGGGAGAGAGCTATTTTATATCCCTAGCACGCTGTCACCTCCACAAATTTTGAACTTTACATTTCCTGCCAATTAGACATGTTAAGATTTCACTAGAATATTGAATTAATGGAGTGATTCTGTTCATAATAGATAATGAATTTCATGCCTTTTTAATTAGAAAAACAATGAGATATGAAAATAGGCCAATTTCAAATTTTTTAAATGCTAAACTAAAATTTATATCCATAAGTCCTTGCTTTGGAGTTGATTTTGGATCTCACTGATGAGACTATTTTCTTCTCATTTCTTCTTTAAAACTATTACAAATGTTTTACTACCCCTGATTGTTATAAACTGTCTCTTGTGATAACAAAATGTAACTTAAGTTTCAGAATCTATTTTGTTCTGAGATAAAGCCCTTCTAACACTAGGAACGGATAGAGGATACAGACCTGGCCTTTGACAACCCCTTGCTTAGTGGACTTGTCTCAGTCAGCATGTAAGTAGGAAAATCACCTTGTTTGATACCATTTCAGTGCACAAGAGTCAATATCCTCGAATTCTGTTCTCTTATTGCCTAACGGGAAATGGACTTATTTTAAATTCACCCAGATATACTTCAGGTTATTTTGTTTTTATTGGCTTGCCTTTCCATTTAATGTTCTGTTTCCATCGCTAAGTCTATTTATCTCCAAAGATCTAGAGAGCCCGTGTTTTTGTGCAATAGGACAAGCCTTTCTCCATCCCCTGCCACAGATAGAATGTTGCTGCAGCCTGGAAACTGATGACAGCAGCTGTCCTTGGGCATGGATGTCCTCTTTAATCAAAGTGAGTTCCCTAATGGGCACTATAACGACATTCATTTGCCATTTGGATGTACATGATGTGACACTTGAGGCAATGTCGTGATTACTTTCCCTTAAAAATGTAAAATAATTTTACAAAATCAAAAAGGCAGAAATATTACCCAAAGAAGTTAAGTTTAAAAAAGTAGTGTTGCTATTCTGAATATGAGAAAGTGTTATAATCCTCTATCTCCCCAATGATAATAGGGTCATCTCACTTTTAACTTGGTGACAACATTCTGTATTGGAGAAAAACATATTCTTTGATTACAAAAGATGTATATAGACTCCATAACAGAGTTTGCTAAGTTAAGATACAAGATAATGATGATAATTTAATAATAACATTGTTAGGCACATCTTAGAAATCAAATGGTTTACTTCCTTGAATTTGAAAGGTGTTTGATAATAGAGGAATTCACTGCCCACTGGAATTACTATTTAGAACTAGAATAATGTTTTCAAGATTTCCTTTCACACAAAATCTGTAGCAATGCTGTAACTAAAATGCCTGCAAGAAAGTGTTCTATGAAAAGTTGAAAGACAGGTTTAACAGTATAGATGGAGACATTTCTCCATCTATACTGTTTATTTACTAACTATAATGAAAAACATTTTAAATATTTAGAGAAATTTATTAGTAGCTCCTTACTTGGCTAAGATCCTAGACTGAAGGAGCTTAAAGAATCTTACAGAACAAACAAAATACATCTCCAGCTTCCTGGAAACAGACACTGAAAGATAGATGCTGTCCATGTTGAGTTTACATCTTGTCTAAGCATGATGAATCTAAAAATTAAGCTCAATGGATGGGTAGTGGATTTCCCCTTCAAAAAAAATCGCCAGGGAAGACACTTTCATAACCTTCCCTTTCATTCTGTTCCACTGTCTAACAAGCCAGAATAGCCAGGCTTCTAGCTCCCAAAGTGTGACAAAGCCAGATCGTCAAGCAGCATGAAAAGGAAATAAAAGAACAGAATATCGTGATCAAGGGCAACTTCCCATGTGATTTCTGAGCTAACAAATGTCTATTACCAATAATCTAATAGGCAATGACAATGAGTTGCAAGGCAGAATGAGCACAGTTTTTATTTAGAACTGAATTAAATGCTGCCTCTACTGCTAAGTAGCGGTGTGTGATCAGAGCCTCAGCTTCCTCACCCAAAAATGAAGATACTTACATTGAAGGAATTTTGAGTGAATTTTAAAAATTCAATCTAGCATATCACCAACACACAATAATTGGGAACTACTGCCAAAAGTTACCAACTAATTGACAATATAAAAAGCACTAAACCAGGTCATCTATGGGAAGAAAATGTATTCTTGCCTTTTAAGACACTATCCTTGCCTTTTAAAGAGACTAAAAGCAAGAATTGTATTTCTACGATATGTTGTGCTAAGAACATTGCATACATTATCCTTATAATGACCCTGTGAAGTGGAGATTTTCCTTTTCATTCTGAAGATGAGGAAGTGGAAGGTTTGAGAGGCTACCTAACGTTTCCAGCAGTGTGGCTGCAGAATGGGTACTCATAACCACCACGTTAGACTGACATGACAGTGTATTTGTCCCCAGTGGCAACGATATGTACAAACATAACTGAAAAGGCAGGAAGTGACTGGATAATTGTTGCTATACACAGGATAAATGCTTCTGTGCCTCAGTCTTTCAAATTTGGGGTTTGACAACATGATGTGCAATGAACTAGTAAATCGAATTTAATTTTTGGTTATATACTTTAAAAAGCTGTTTATTGAATACTGGAGTTATAACAAGTAACTATATTTTCCCATGCTTAGGAGACCTAACTTCATCTGAAAATAAAATAGACTTATATGTAAATTTATATTTGAAAATTACTTTATTATGCAGAAATTGAAGAGACATTCATATTTTATATAATCCTCTTCTCATAGGATTCTTCATGTGATCTCTTGATCCTTCTATTGGGTGACTACCTGATGGTCCTGCAGTTTTTATTAGTCAAAGTTCTCCAGAGGAATAGAACTAATAGGATGTGTATGTATATATAGAGAAAGAGATTTACCTTAAGAAATTGGTTCATGTGATTGTGGAGGTTGGTAAGTCCAAAATCTTCAGGTAGCCTGCTAGGCTGGAGACTCAGGAAAGAGCAATGTTGTAGTTCAAGATGAAAGGCTGGTGCCAATGAATTCTGTCTTGCATGGAGAGGTTAATCTTTTGTTCTATTCTGGCCTTCAGCTGATTGGATGGGGCCCACCCATACTATAAAAGGCAATCTACTTTACTTAAAATTTTTCCAATTAAATGTTATTTTCGTTTCAAAACACTCTCACAGAAACAGCTAGAATAATGTTTGACCAAATATTTGGGTGCCATGGTCCAGCCAATCTGACTCGTAAAATTAGTCGTGACACAGGTTTTGTTGTGACACAAAACTATTTATAGCATTCCAAGTTTCCCACATGGTCATTTATCCACTGGAATATTTTAGGTTTTGATTACTCTGAGTATTATAACTTTTATATAGTAGAGCGAAGTCTATATTTTTAAAGTAAAAAATAAGCTAAGAATATGAAATCATTTATTTGTAGTATAACAATGGAGAAAGAGAATAAAGCTTTTGTTTCCACATCTGATATACCACAGAAACTTGTTAATGATGTAGAAAAAGGACAAGTCCCTTGAAGGAACCACAATAATTGGGTGAATCTACTTATTAGATGTATCTTATTTTTTTTCAATTCTAGAGATGAAATAAAAGATAACTTTGGAACATATACAAATACTGACTTTTAACATATCTCTAATGATGTGGTAATTCTGAACACTTTAGAGTGTTTATGGCAGCACAATTCTAAGCATATCTGCAGCTGTTGAACTATATTTTGCTCACTGTTCATGATCCTACAGATGTTTTTGATGTACAATGTTTCCTGATTCACTTAAATCAGGTATGATAGGGAAACTCAAACTGAGCCCACTTCCATAGTCCTGTAAAGCAAGCACTTCCAGGAATTATATTTACAGAAAAAGAGAAATCCGCTCTGGAGATAATGCATATAATCACATTTGATAAAAATGGAAACGCCTTATTACATTCTTGTTTGGTATCTATTTTACATCGTCACCTGCAGCTATGTTCTGTTTCCATTATTCTAATACTAGTAAGAAGAAATCGCCACTAAGAATCTCAAAATAGAGGACTTATTTTGTAAAGCTGTAATTATGTAACTTGAGTTTCAGCATGTCCTTCAAAGAATAACAATGTGAAAGCTCTAAGACTATTGCAAAAGAAGCACTTTGAAGTGAATAGATTTTCTCCAAAAACATAGTAAAATCTTTTTAGAAATAAGGATGGAGATTGGTTTGTGGAGAGTAGTTTAAATGTCCTGGTTAAAATAAAATCCTCTGGAATATTTGCAAATAATATGCCCAACTCTGCAAATGAAGAAGCAGTCTGTTTTATCATAATCAAAATTATATTCCTCTATCTAAGCCACTTCTTTTTGCTCTCTTGATTTTATTTTCCATAATTTTAATTTTTATTATTTCATTAGAAAGCCCTGGTATCTTTGAAGGATGTGTTGAAATTCATTGTAAGTCTGGTCTCGGCCAAGAGTGGTAGCTCACGCCTGTAATCCCAGCACGTTGGGAGGCTAAGGTGGGTGGATCACCTGAGGCCAGGAGTTCAAGCCCAGCCTGGTCAACATGGTGAAACCTCA
>NW_012114688.1:6440017-6466853 GCF_000951035.1 Colobus angolensis palliatus | reverse complement strand
AAAAAAAAAAAAAAAAAAAAAAATTCTGGTCTCTTTTCATCCAGCTATACTTCTTTTTTTTTTTTTTCAATTATCTTCAAGGATTCCTCATGGGACCCCTTTCTCCTTCTATTGGATGAGTGTCTGATGATCATAGAAGTTTTGCTAAGGCACAAATATGCACATAACTTGTCAACTTGCCCAATGTGGTCAGCTAGGCACTGAAATTTTTTAGGTGATGATTACTGTAAGAACTTCAAGTTCATTTCTGTTTTAAAAACAGCTTACATTTTCTCAAACTCCATTACAGAATATCAAATCAACTTTATATTAACTATTCAAAATATCTCTTTATTGAAACTGATTTTTAATTTTACTTCAACTTTTATTGGATCTGTTTTTTAATCAAATACTGGCCTTTGCAGTTCAAGATTAAATCTCATTTGATTAATTTCAGGCCATTTTTTCTAGGCTTTTTGTACTATTATGTGATGTCTCATTGCTTGATATACTCTCTCATCTGAGAATTTAATTAATGTTATTAACAACCAACTGCATGTCATTTTGAAGATGTTTAACAGAGTAGAGTTCAAGACTACTCTGAATGAAACAAAACACTTCACACCCACTGCCAAAGACTTGCATTATGCCTTTATATTTCCTACTTAGCTAATCAGTAAACTAGATGTAACCTTCTATTTTAAAACTTAAGAACTTTCTAATGGGATTATCAACATCTTAATGTATCAATGACTTTTACCTTAGTCAAAACTAGGAGTTCTTTGCTTGGCACAAGTAGTGATTTTCCCTAATCATTTCAAAAATGTATGTTTAAATGCATCTTTCTGTAGAAAGAGATCATTTATAGTTTGATAATTCATTCCCAAAAGAGTATATATAGCTCCAAAATTATATAAGGATGTGATTTCTTACATGGTTATATTGAAAACATATTTTATGCTGCATTTGAGCCGTGTGGCAGAGCAGTGCCATTTTGCCTTTGGTGTCTAACCTCTTGATTTTTTGTATTATCCAATTTTATTTTCTTGAAAACTGAAATTTTTCTCAAAAGCATATACTTATGATTTTCTAAATAACTTTCAGTCAAAATCCATTATTTAATTATATACTGTATTTGGATGAAAATTAAAAAATGGACCCTAGAAACTGGGATAATAAGATCTTATTTTTTTCAATGTACTTCAAATAATGTGGACAAATGGGGTGTTATCAGGGATTATAAAACTTTTAGAAAAATACATTTTTTCACTCGTAATTAATAGTCTTAGATCTGGCATTAATATAGTTAGAACATCACGAAGAATACAAATTTATCTTACTTTTAAAATGTACTTTTCATTGATTTTTCCAGCAAAGAAATAAGGGAACTAGATTATATATTTTAGTATTTGTTCTAATTAGGTGAGTACCCAATTGTGAGCTATTAACAATAGCTCAATATCTATTTCATGGACCTTGCTTTATTGCTTTAAATAGACGTTAATTAAGGTTGTGCTAATGGGGGTTTGGGAGGTGGGATTGCTATTGTAAATGGAGGAATATTGAAAGAACATTTCATGTTGGAAACATAAGGTTATCTACTCTTTATTTATTATAGGGTAGATAGAGTGCTATGTTCAATCAGGGTTCACTTATTAAAAGAGTGGTGCAGAGAATGTGGAGAGAGTTAACAAGAGGACAACAAACGTGACTGAATGTTCTGGATAGGACAAAGAATGAATGCATTTAACATCAACAAAGTGTATTTTAACAGCAACAAAAAAAGTCTACAGAGAAATACAATGTCAGTGTTCAAGTTATTTTCACACTGAAAGCACAAGGTCTGGAATGAGAGGGATCTATATTTGAATCCTAGATCCTCCTCTTAACAGCTGCCAACTTGAACCTTTCCTATATGCAAAGTAGGAATAATATCTATTTTGTCAGACAGTTGTTAGGAAAGAGGATGATATAAGTAACATGCCTAGAATAGTGTCATGCATATAGAGAAGTCCTTTAGGAAATGATAGTTATTATTTCTACTATTTTTATCAGCTACTCTTCAAAAGCAATCTGAAAACAGGGTCACAGGGCTCTCTTGGAATTGCTAATCATGGAGTTACTTGCAAATAGGCTAGTATTTGTCCAAGATGCAAAGTGAGAGGAAAAGGTGACTTGACCATAAACAGCATTAGATCAGTTAGTTGTTAACATACTAATAATACAAGGATGAGTTTGGCAGAATTCAAATTTTGCTGAATACATGGAGGTACGATTTCTGTTCCTGATTTTTTGTTTTCTTCCTCCCTTTCTCCTGTCCTTCCTCTCTTGCTCCCTGCTTCTCTTCCTTCCTTCTTTCTTTCTTAGAAATGTCTTTAAATGTAGTTATGTGCCTCTGAAGGGTATTTAATCATGAGGTCTGACTTTGCCATATGCTTTTTCTCAGAAGTGTAGTAGCAGGTAAAAATATATGGCAGGTGAGGAATCATGGTTAGGTTTTGTTTATTGTTCTTTGTTTAACAATAGCAAGGAGTACTGCATACATAAAATGTTGGCAAAAATATAAGTGTAATTTTGTTTAGAGTGAGTTAGAGTTTTTTTTTTTATATAAATTATCTTTTCTTTCTGTTTTAAAACTGAAATCTCCATAGTCCCAATTCTTTCTTAGGTAGTCTTAATATATACAAGAAGAAATGATGTTCCACCAGCTTTCATTGTTTCCTCAAGCTGTGCTTGTGCTAAGACTAAGAGTACTGACTTCAAATATATATATATATATATATATATATTTTTTTTTTTTTTTTTTTTTGAGACAGAGCCTTACTCTGTTGCCCAGACTGGAGTGCAGTGATGTGATCTCGGCTTACTTCAACCTCTGCTTCACAGGTCCAAGCAGTTCTTCTGTCTATAGGCACCCAGCACCATGCCCAGCAAATTTTTGTATTTTTGGTAGAGACCAGATTTCACCATGTTGGCCAGGCTGGTCTCGAATTCCTGACCTCAGGTGATCTACCCTCCTCAGCCTCCCAAATGCCTCTCATATGTCTAAACTTTTCTTTAAAATAACATGTAGATTTAACTTGCCTGGATTTTGTTTATTTGAGTTTAACTCCAAAGTCAATAACATGCAGTACATAGTCAGAGATTAGGGGGTAGAGGCAGCATGAGATAATAAGGGAGCCTCATCAGTCACCCTGCAATAGCTTTACCTTGTTATCTGCTAATCACCGGAGAGGCCAGAATTCTTATGATTTTATGTCTCACTAAAACAAATTAATTACTTAAATATAAAAGACACATATGTGCACACACATACTATAGACTAGGCATATATATGTATATATAGTGTACAATCTCATTTAATCTTTTTAGTACCTCACTAACTCCATTTCACAGACAAGAAAACCGAGGTACCAAAGTGATAAACCTCCTAGCACAAAGTCACATAGTTCCAAATTGATAGAGTTATAATTCAAAACAAAATAGTCTAGAGACTGTCTCTTTAACCACGATGCTACTATACTTTCCTTGGTTGCAGTAGGATACTGAAAGATTCAGAAACTGCAAGATTCAAGAAATTTGCAAGAGCAATCCCTTGCGATTACTTCTTGATATACATAGGTTGGGGGACTGACAGGAAATAACTAGAGTCATTTCGTTAATCAATACTGAGCATCCTCTTTTGTTAGAACCATGAAATTGAAAACATAAAATGAAGGAGAGAGTGAAAGAAAAAGTATAATAAGGAAGGAGAGAGGTTGCAGACAATAATAACAAAAAATCTGATTTATTGCACATATGCATATAGTAACAATTTTTGTTATGGTAGATTGCAAAAATGAGTGCAATTTTTCTACTGCTCCCTTCATCCTCATGCCTTTGCAATGTGACTTTGCAGTTCTTCCAGATAAGAGTTAGAGTCTGTTTTCCCATTCTGCAAATCTTGGCTGCCCTTGTGACTTTCTTTCACCAATAGAACATGGCAGAAACAACATGATGTCAGTTCAGAGTTTTGAAGAGAACTGGGGACATTTATTTGTTCTCTGTCTTGAACTCTGCCATACTATGAGATAAGTAGAAAGACAGATAGAAACACATAACCCTATTAACCCCATCACTGTAGCTGGCAGCCAGCCAACTGTCAGGCACGTGAGTAAGCCAACAACCAGGCAAAGACCATGGAAAAAAGCCTAGCTGCCATCAGTCAAGCCTGGTCCAGATGGGCAGAACTGCCCAGCTGTTCCATAAACTTGCGAGCAAAAATGAGTAAGTCACTAAGTGTTGGGTGTTTTCATATACAGCAACAGATAACTGCTGTGTGTGTGTGGGTGTGTGTGTGTGGGTGTGGGTGTGTGTGGGTGTGTGTGATCTCCTAAAATCTTGAAACAACAGTGTTTGGTAGGCATTATTACGATTTCAAAGATAACAGAACTCTGTTATTGTAACACAGCAATGCTAGAAGCCAATATTTACTCCCACGTTGTATAACTTTAAGCCCAGGTCTTCTCCTGTTCAGAAGGGAGTAAAATAAACAGTTATTAGCTGTATTGCTCATGATTCTCCTGAGAAGCGCAACCAGTAGAAATTGGCCCACACAATTATGGAGGCTGAGAATTTCCACAATATGGTTTCTGAAAGTGGGGGCCCAGGAAAGCCAGTTGTATAAGTCAGTCTGATTCTGAAAGTATGATATCCAGTGGAGCCAATGGTATAAAACCCAGTCTGAGGGCAGGAGTAAATGAGATTAAATGTCCCAGCTTAACCATTGAGGGAGGAAAAAAAAAATGGGGGGGTGGTGAATTCCTCTTTCCTCCACCTTTATATCTATTCAGATCCTCCATGGATTGGATGGTGCCCACCCACACTGGGGAGGTCAGTTTATTTTGCTCAGTTCATTGATCCAAATGCTAATCTCATCTGGAAATATCTTTTTTTTCCAAGACACATCCAGAGATAATATTTAATTTGGGGACCCCATGGCCCAGTGCAGTTGACAAGTAAAAATAACCGTCATATCAGTAAGTGAAGATCTAGATAACAATTTCTTCTTACTCCCAATTCAAATCCTTAAACCATGAATCAAAGCAAGTTTTATGAAGCAAATACCAGTATTAATGTAGGTGGCTTCACATTCCAATACAATGCAGTTTATTTGGTTAACATTGTGAAAAGGTAGGCCAAAATCCATGACTGAAGTGAAACTCATTTATTTATTCAACAAACATTTATTAATTGTTGCCATATGCTAGGCCCTGTGCTTGGCACTGTTATGCAATTAATTTAAAAATAATCCATGATTTCAGAAACAACTCTAAGCTGAATAATTTAGGCAGAGCAAGACAAGTTATTCATAAAGATGCAGACTAATTGGAAACCTAGTTTAAATGCTATGCTTATGCTGCAGTGAGAGTGCTATGGTTCTAAAGGGAAATGAACATAAAGTTCTGAAAATAATGTCAAAATAATTAAGCATATGAAAAATGGCACTTGGAACCAAATCGCTTCAGCTCACTCTATAGAAAACAGTATAAATTTGGTGCATCTGGTTTGTAACATCAGGTCTAGTGCAGTCAGAAGCCCGAGTCAAGTGCTGAAAGACTGACCCAGCTTTATGTATTGCTGGAGACAGAATAGGGAATCACACTAAGTACCAGCCTGCTAGAACCACCAACTCAAAATGCATTTGTAATTTGTTTTGTTTGCTGCTCTGCTTCCTTCTCCATTGCCTCCAGCTCATAAAAATACTTTTTTTTCCCCTAGAAAGATTCTCTCTGTAGAGAATTCTAGGCTTGACCAACCATGGAGAAATAAATTTTCTCTTCTTTCACAGTGTATAATTTTTTCTTTCTAACTCCTGAGAAGAGACCATTGATAGTCTAACTCAGAATTTTACAAAATCCTTTTTTTTATTTTACTGTTGCAAAGCAAAGTCCTAACATCTTGTTATACCAGGTGCAAAAAGTACTTTTCTCACTTAAAAAATGATGTTCATAATGCATTTGACTTATATTTATATTACTGTGAGTAAATACATAACAAAAAGTTGCAATTTTATTTTCTGATGATCTCAAAAAAGAGTAGCCCATATTGAATAAAATGTAATTTTTCCTTATTGGTTGAATGAAGTAATAAAAATGCATTCTCTCTGTATCACAACTTTAGATTTGTGGATCTATTTTTCATGATGTTTTTCTTTCTATGTATCGGTGCTACTTCAGGACATCACAGATAACTGATTCTTTCCATTTTGAGTTCCCAAATATATACATACATAGATGTTTAATAATACTGTCTATTCTTAACATGTGGTTTGTAGTCAACACTATACAGTCAAAGCTAACCATTTAAGTAGAGAAACAAATTCTGTATAAAACAGGCTTCCCTGTTTGAAATTTTCCATGATTCTTTATGTAATCATTGCAATGCACTTTACACCTGAATTTCAGAAGAGGCCATTCTGTTTTGCCTAATTGGGCCTTGACTTTGTGATTTGCTAAAGTTGTTATTTCTCCACTCTGTCCAATGTTAAAGAGGTAAATCAGCTCTTCACTGACTTGTTAATTCCCTTGTCCTCAGACCAATTCAACAAATCTTTATTGAGGACCTACCAACTATTATTATTTGATGTTTTGTTATGGTTTATAGGTGACCTGGATGAGACTTCACAAGGAGAATCTGATGTCTATTTGCTGTTCTAAATTGTACAGACATCAGAGCTGACCTTCACTCTATGGGCCTTTAATTTGATCTGACACATGAGGTCACATCAGCTAGTGCCTTAGAGGGCTTCTTTTTGTAAGAGTTCATCATTTACCCGTATACTCCCAAGCAAGAAAAATCTAGAGCCAACCTTCCTTTCAGCTTTGTATCTCTGATGAAGAGCTTTCAGACATATGGCATAAGTGTGTGTCACTTTGATCGTCTGGTTGTCAGTTCATAGTGCTGTGTTGACTCTGTCACCGGTATCACTATTCTTCCAGGCGATCTTTTATTCTTCCCTCTCATTCAAACCTAGTATTCAGTCTGTCGTTGAGTCCTGTCATTTCCTCCTTTGAACTGTCTTTCAGCTTCTGCCCTTCTCTCCTTTCCCATTACTCTCTCACTAATCTAGGCTTATGATTATCGCAGGGGTGCTCAGTTGATTTTTCTCACTCGAGCTTCTACCATCTCTAATCCATCTTACGTACTTACATCAGTCCAGTAGCTCCTAAAGTCCTACTTTCATTCTGTTACTCCCCGTTTGAAACCCAGAGTTGTTTCCTCTTACCATCTAAAAAAAAATGCATTCTAGTCAGTGCTTCCTACTTCCTTCAAACCAGAGCTCCCACTCAGCCCACAACTCTCCATGGACACCACACTTAAAAGCAGTATGCTCATTCTTGCCTCATTGCTTTTGTTGTTGTTGTTATTATTATTATTATATTATTATAATTATTTTGTCACAACCCAAAATATTCTTGGTCTTTCCTCTCTATAGAAATCCTCCTACATCTGCAGGGACCAACATGAGTTCAATCTTCCCACTGTCTTGTAGCCGATATTCACACCCTTTGTGTTTTTGTAGCATCCAGTAATAGTATGTCACAGCACCTGTTGCATCGTGCTGTAATTGTCTGCTTACAGGATTGTGTCTCACATACAATAATGAGCCCTCTGATGACAGAAAACAATTTTTCTTGCTCGACCTTATAACTCCATGTGCCCAGAAGTATTTGACTCACAGTAGGTTCTCCATGAAAATATGTCAGGTATAACTTTCTCCCTTTTTAAAATGCTGAACTCTAATCCAGAATAGAAGTTTAACAATACATTGTGTATGTAAAGATGAGGAATGTAATGAGTAACATGAATGACCCCAGACTAGGATAGCTTTTATCCACTCAAAGAATCTAACAGCTTTATTTGCAATTTTTTTTCTCTAAAAACTCCCTAGGCGCGGACACCACATCACATTTCCACCTTCATCCTTTGATAGTGCCAAGCACAGTGATACTGAGTACTTGGTGATTTGAAGGAGCATACAATTTCCAGTGTCTGTCCCAGCAACAGTTGGCCATCCTAAAACACACTGTCCTAAAGGACAGCATACTGTTTTTTCTGTTTACATCTTTATACATAGACCCATCCAGTCAAAGAAGGCTACTATAGTTTCTGTTTTCATTAGTTCATGCAATGGACTCATGTCGAAGGCTACATTGAGAAATGTGGGAGTCAGTCTTTAGAAACATTTTCTAATCTAACAGGTTAACATATTCCCAGAATTCCTGTCTCCAAATGGTACACATCGTGTTATGTATTGCATGAAATAAATACTAATATTTATGACATGTAATAAATACTAAGTGAATATCTGCTGAACAAATGATTGAATTGTAACAACCAACAGCTAAACTTTACGAAGTTTACAAAGTGGCTGAGAGATGGAAATTTCAATGTGGAGCAAAGTCGAGTAGTATCCTAATGAAATGGGTGTTTTCAGACCTACCTGTTTATTCCCTATCCTTCTTTGTGGCTCTGTTTTTTTTTTTCCTTGACTCTTATTAACATTGAACTAACTGCTTTACTTACATATCTGGTGTGTAAGTTACAATACAGCAGAGGTTTGTGTTTCTTTTTGTTGTTGTTGGTTTATCACCAGTATCAAGAATGCAAAGTACCATTCGTAGGCCAAGTCTGATGCATGGTCTATTTTTTTTTTTTTTAATTAAAGTTTTATTCAACACAGGCACTCCTGTGTGTTAATTTACATATTGTCTATGACTGTTTCTTTGTAACAATAGCAGAATTGAATAGTTGTGACACATATAATGGTTCACAAAGCTGAAAATATTTACTATTAGCCCCTTTTACAGAAAACTTTTCAACTTAGTCTAGAGCAATGCCGGATACCAAGTAGATATTAAGGAACTACCTGCTATATGAATGAATGAAATAATAAATAAATGAGTCAGATACAAAAGTAACACTGCAGTAACACTTTACCATCCCTGCCCCAGAGGTCTTTTGAGGTTTTGAAATGTTTGGAGACGCTGATAAAGGTGAAAAGTCCTATTTCTTGATCTATAGGGGCCCCAGAGTCCTGTGGAAGAAAATTTGAATTTAACCCACAATTGGGGTCTGATTTATGTAACTCTTTTGTCGTGGGCTAGTGTCCCTAAAGAAGATTAGACCAGAGGAAAAGATTAATGAGGTTACTGAAAAAAAATTCCCAGTGAGTAGGGAGATCTGTTAAAGGTAGGCAGACTATACATGCAGACTACTTGGGGGAGGTAGTTATTTTAAGTAATAAAAGGCTGTGCCTAACATTTCCCTGGCCAAATCACATTGAGAAGGATTGTGCTGCAATATTTAGGATGGAACTATAGATTTCATTGTGGACCCTAAGAGTATGCTGTGAAAATCCTGAAAGAGCTTGTTAAAGGGTACAGCGTTTTTAGATTTTGTTGTTGTGTTGTATTTTTTTTTTTTTTTTTTTTCTTAGCTGACTAAAGAGAGAGGAAAGCTTTGGTTGTTTCCATTTTGGTAAAAGTGAACACTAAATTTTGGGCTGGACTACACTTTCAAGAAACCAAACGGGTGTTCGGGACCTTGGAGTCTAGGCCTGAGGTATCGCCGAGCTGTAGGCAGCAGCTCTGATTATGTATCAGAACCCCCTGTTGGAAACAGTTGGAGTGTGGTGTCCCTGAAAAAGACTGGTTGTCTGCCTCATCAATTTGATAGGAGCTTATTGCATTGAGATTTGGAGTATTGCTGGAAATGGAACAGACTTTTACTTACTGGTTGGTGATGCCAGAGATATGCTGCATCCAATATCTGTTAAATCTCAAAAGAAATGAAGATTTCAGTTTAATTTTTCAAGGAAAAAACTCAAAGGAACGTATAATACAACAAAAAACCATTGAGGATTTAATACTAATTAGTTTCAGTTTGATTTCATATAATAGCCAACTCCAGAAAAACTCCTGTATCCTGAGAACTCAAGAACTATTAAAAAATCACAAAGTATATTGAAGGTTCCCTGCCAACTTAATTTGGATTCAGACTTTAGACAGTAGCAAGAGACTGTGAGATGAAAAAGGAGGGTTAAACTATACGAATGTTACACAAATTCCAAACGTGATGGTGTTTTCCTCTTTTTTCCCTGGGAAATGAACCTGCCCTGAAACACATACACAGGCCCTTGACTCTCTGCCCTCAGCCTTGTCTCATGGCTCAACCGTCAGTAGTGTTCATTGTGCATTGATTGGGAGGAAAACATAAGCCAAACCTTTTTTTCCTTGAAGGAGCACAGCTCACACTGCAGGCAGTAAATAATGACACAGAATCAGAACAAACAGCAGCTCCTGTGGAGTGCAGGACAGCAGGTGTACCTTGCTAGAAAGTTAGAAACTCAAGAATTTGGTCTCTGATGGCAATAGGCATAGGTTACTAGGAAAGACGAAGCAATGTGGACTTATATCCCACAGACATGACCAACATACTTATTAGAAGTAGAGTGAAAAGACAGTGAAATTGTGAGGAGCTGTGTGGATTGTAGAGTGAACATGAAAGAAAGAAAAAGAGAGGGAGACAAAGGAAAAATGAGAAAGGAAAGAGAACCTATATTTTGTCATGGGAGAAAAACAAAAGGTCAAAAACCTATGTAGCAACAACAGGGTGTGTTTCTGACTTACTCCCGGGAACCTAAAATACATGTGCTATTTTTTCTTTGTTACATCCTTTTCCTTAATTTTTCCCATTCCTACCCCTGCTTGCCATATGAAGGGATGAAGAGTAGAATTAATTCAGGGCTAAAAACAATTTTTAAACATTTATTAAATACTAACATTGAGCAGAGAACTGAACTAAACACTTTGGACATAAAGAAAAACATTCCTTCTCTGAAATTCACAGCTTCGTTGCAGAATAAAAGAGGTAAAGAATTACAATACAGAGCAAGAGCAGCTAATGAGTTATTCTATTCCCATTACCCCAAAATATTCAGTTCTTATCTTTACTATACCACTTACTACACATTATTATGTGGGATAATGCTGTAATTAAATATTCTTCTGGCTTTAAAAGCAAATGCTACTCTTTAGTTGATTCTGAGATTTTAGATGTGTTATAAAGAAATTATTGAATTCTTTCAGAATCTATGAGAAACAAAATATTTATTTACTTAACTGTTCACCTGACCTTTCATTTGGTTCCATTTTCTTTTTTTCCTTCTCGTTTTTACATCTTTATCATTGACATAGGATTTGTATTTTTTATCTGGGTCAATTGGTATAAAGAAAAAAACCTTGAAGATGTCGTGCTGTTTTTTCATGCTTGTCTCTCTCTCTTGGTATAGTTACATAAAATTCTGATCCAAGGAGGGAGCATAATTTTAGAAAAAAAAACAAAAAAACAAAAATTCTGTGTTACCCATTCTTGTCTTTATCTAGTTAATTTTGGAAACAAATGTTTTAGAAAGCAACTGTGTTGTTGCTCTGTTTATTTGTAATTTCCGTATTTTCTGAGTTGAGAACAGTAATAAAAAATATGAGACACTGAGGAAAGGGATTCAGCAAATACCAGTCCTATTCTTCTCTTTTTTGGTATTTTCCATGAAAACACTGAGTCACAAACTGTAAGGAAAAATCTAAGGCATTAGAGATTAAAGAATGATTATCTACCGAGAGTCTTTCAGCTTTTTCATTGATTGAATAGAGTTACGTGACAAGATTCCTGTTGGTGAGAGTTGTAGACCCTTTAATTCTTTGGCAAATGGAAAGCTAGTCATTCTTTTGAGAATTATCAGCAATCTATCAAATTTTACCCATCAATGGTGAATGAGATTGTTTCTATCTCTCTGTAGTAAAAAGCTTTATTTTTTTTAAAGGAAAGACTTTTTATTTTTCTCTCTGCTCTTTTTTTCATAAAACAGAACAAAATAGAGTAGGAAAAAAAAAGCTTTTTTTTTTTTTTCTTTCTTTTTTCTGCCAAGTCATTGGCTATTTACTGGGAAGCCATACCAAACTAGATTTTATCACAAGTCTCATGTTTTGGGAAACCACTGTGAAAGGAGAAAAGCCAATAGTGGCAACTGCTCTGAGCAAAAGTATAAGCTTAAAAGCAATAGCTTGGTAAAGGCCCTATGATTTAACACTAGTTGTTTTCACCTTTCTTCACTAAAGAAATGTTGATTCTCATCATTAATAAAATGTTATTTGCACACCACTTCCCTGTTAGTTTAATGGATGTTCTTTTTACCTTTATCATTATCCCTAGGCCTCACAAATGCATTAAAAAGTATTCCATAAAAGGAGTCATTGCATTTTAACATTTTAGAAATGTAATTATGTAGGTAACTAGCCATCCCTGCCCTTGTCAGTAAGCAAAAATTTAACAATTCAAAATCAATTTTTTTCTCGGAATGTATATTTTAGTACAAATGAATGACAAAAACTTTGTTGTGAGGTTCAAACCAAGTCAGTGCAAACACACTTCTTTTCACAGTAAAAAGGGGAAGAATCTTTCTTCCTTACTTCCATAGGCTCACATTAATATTAAGGAAATGGAAATCTACTTACATCTCTTTTCAGAAAGTGTACATCATGTTATTTGCAAATTGTTCAGGTAAAGGAAAAAAGACCTATTTAAGTGGCAAGCAGCAGCTGATTGTAAAACAAAACAAACGAAATGCAAAGCCAGAATGAGTCTTGAATGACAGATGTTTTCATTAAGAGAGAGAGAAGATTTAGTGAAAGGAGTGATCAGCAGGTGGAATCATGGTTATTGTGGTAAGAAAAGTAAACTTTATTTTGATAATCAAAACTATATCATCATGAGAGTGCTACTGGAGTAGAGATATATGGATTCACAGTTGAAAAAATAGGGAAAGACAGAGCAGAGTGACAGAGAACACACTTGATTGCATATGTTCATTCAATGTATATAGGGAAGGGAAAAGAAAACTGAGAATCCAGAAACTAGGGCCAAACAATTTTAGATCAGAACATCAGATGGAAAGAGGGAACTGTGGGAAGAAACCAGAGAGTATCCAGAAGACCTGGCACTGGTAAATCAAACAGCCAATAGAGGCACGTCTTCTATCATGTGTCTTCTTTGTGGCATATGAAAGCTGAGAATGCCAATAGCTGGGGCAATGAAAATTCTCTATGTGAGAGAAAGGTAAAACAATGTAAGAAAGGTGTTTTGGGAGATAATCTGAAGTGAATGATAGGCTAAATAATAGTAGTAAAAGGGATACATGTCAAAATACTAAAATTAGGCATTCTAACTTGTTTAGCTAGTTTTTTACTATATAATCTATCTATCTATCTATCTATCTATCTATCTATCTATCTATCTATCTATCTATCTATACATATTTTCTTCTTTCTAATATGCATTGAGTGTTTATTATGAGCTAGGCAGAATGGTAACCATTTTACATGCATAATCACATTTGATCCTTTTCATAGATCTGTAAGTATTGTAATTCCTCTCAATTTATAGATTAAGAAGCTGAGATTTAGAGAGATTCCACACCTTGCACAAAATTCCATAGAGAGGAAGGGTAGACAAGGATTCAGTATCTAGTCTTGTTTATCATAAAGTTGATGTTCTTAATTATTTTTATATTGCCCTTTTATGCTATAATAAATGTGTTAGTAGTATTAAAAACCTGTCAGATACCTGGAGCATAACCCAGTGGTTCCTTTGTGAATCAGAATCATATTTTAAAGAGGTTTATGCTAGATCTTCCGAATGAAAATGTGTAGAAGTGGGATCAAAGCATGCAGAGATTTTAAAACCTACACAGATGAGTTATAAATGCTTATTAAAAACAGAGGAGGAGAATAGAACTCAGACTGTTTTCTGAAGGAGATTTAAACCACATCTAAATTCTTTGTGATTTACATATGAAAAGAAGTTCTACCTCATTAGCCATCTAGAAAATGCAAATTGAAACCACAATGAAATACTATTTTACATCCCCCAGAATGACTAAAATCAAAAAGACTGATAATACCAAGTGTTGGCAGAGATGTGGAACAATTAGTGCTGCTGGTGAGTGTTTAAAATGGTACCATACGTTCAGATAATTTTTTGGTAGTTTCTTACAAAGTTAAAAACAGCTGCATTATGACCTGGAAATTCCACACCCAGATATTTACCCCAGATAAATGAAAACATATCCACAAAAACTTGTACATGAATAACAAAAGCAGTCTAATTCATAAAAATCAAAAGCTAAAAACAACTCAAATATCCATAAATAAGAGAATAGATGGGTAAATTGTTGATTATTCAGGTATATAATCAGTAATAACTAAGAACAAATCAATGACACATGCAATGTGGACAAATCTTACAGACATTCTGGCGGGCAAAAGAAGTTAGATGATTCCATGTATGAAGTACAAAATAGTCCAAACTATTTAATATAACAGAAATCAGAAGTTCTTGCTTCTTCTATGTGTGGAGAGGAACAGACGGACTGGAAAGGGGCACTGGAGTGAATGGAAATGTTCTATAACTTCTTTTGGATGATGATTACACAATAGTTTACAGTTGTCAAGATTCATTGCTTTGAACACTTAAGGCTGAATTGGTGCATGTAAATTATACTTAAATTTTAAAAAGTATGTAGTTCATATCATCACCTCCTTTCTCCATTTGCAAAAGAGAAAAGTGAGGCTCAATAAAATGGGTAAGATTATATGACTCTCACATTATAGAATTTTCATAAGAATCCAGGTCTTCTGATTTTGAGTCCCATGCCTTTTTCACTCTCCAGTTGTTTTTTTTTGATCTTTTCTCTCCTTCACAATATATTTATATGTTTAGCAAAAGAAACAAATGAACTGACCCGTGCTTTCAATAAAAAAATGAGATAATGGTAGTGGCTAATGTATCAAAATTAACTAGTTTTTGTCCTATTCTGAACAAATATCCACCATCAACTCTGAAACTCTCTTGGTATCACTAGCCTCAGTGTGCAAGAGTAGTCAATTATTTTTTTTTTTTCCTGGGTACCACAGTGTATCCTCTGGAAACAAACAGGGTAGATGACTTGGCACCTTTCTCAGGATTATATTTCATGTGCAAGGAGTTCCTCCCACACTGGTAAATGTAATGAATAGACTGCATTTTATTTCATTGAATTGCTTCTGTAGACATTCACAAAAGATCAGCTTCTGTGCACTTCAGTCAGATGCACAGTTATGAAAGTGCCATAAAACCTGTGTGATCACCACCTGCATGTAAAAAATGCCAGCAATAACTTACCAAAATATTTCCACTGAAAATATGACTTTGACCCAGATGGCAAAATAGGCTGTATTGGCCATAAATCTGGAAGCAGTAAATGGGCAGGTGGTAAATCTGCTATCATTGCTACTGTTTTCTCAACACTTTATCTGTACAGCCTTTTCTTAAGCATATAAAAATTCAGGAAATATGGAAGAAGAAACAAAATACGGACTGGAAACTCTGGTGTGAAGCTGTAAGTTTCTTGAAATTTAGGTAACCTGTCCGTAGATTATAGGCTCAGGTCTGAGATACTGTGAAGTAAGAAAAAAGTGTGCTAAGAATAGAGGATAAAATTTATCAAAATTGCCAAGTTAATTTTTATCAGTTTTGGCAGCAAGGATCACCCTGGAAATGCAAAACATGTTTTCTTTTTTACATAGAAAAGCAAATATTCTCTAAACATTGAAAGTTTATTTATCTCTTCAATTTCTTTTCACAGTTGCTTCTACCCAGAATGAGAGAAAGGGTGTAACAAGGTTATCATGGATATGGTGGAATAAAGCATAGTCAATTTAGAAATAATTTGGGATCATATTTAGATCACACCTTATTGAGTGGAGATTTTGTTTTCTCCAGAAGGGAATGGATGTCTCCCTATTCATAATCCTGTGAAGAAATGTTTAATTCTGGGCAAAAAAAAAAAAAAAAAGATGCAGAAATTTGGACTCTGGAGGAAGCATCTCCATTACTCTATACATTAGGATATGTGAGACTGATTCCGAAGTACGCATCCTAGAGATCAAGTACACACCCTAGCTGCCATGTTTACACAGAGGTAGTTTAGGGATGCCACCCATTGATTCCTAGACTTTTGAATTCTTCCTAACAGGGACGCAGCACCACATAAAGATCTTTGATTCAGTGCATATTCTAGATTTTGGAGGATGGCACTCTCTCCTCTCAGACTATTGCCTGCAATCTGGCATTTCAGCTATGCTTTCAGCAGGTAGTTCTAACACATTATATGGTCAGCAGTCTGGATTAAGTATGCAATACAACCAGTGGATCCTGTGGTCATAAGTCCATTCATGCATCTCTTTGGCTGTAAAAGGGTAGCCTGTGTGAATGGGATTCCATGCTAGTGGCCCAAACATGCTATGAGCCTTTAATAGTGGAACTGGCCAAGTTAGGTCCAAATGGCAGGAAGTGCAAAGCTCTACATGGAATGAATCTATTCCTGTGAGAACAAACCACTAACTTTTCCAGAACGCAAGGGAAACAACGCAGTCAACCTGCCCTCATGTGTCCAGTCTCCTCAAGCAATGGTGCCATAATGGGGGCTCAGGATTAGCATGTTGTGGGCAATTGGACACTCGGCAGCAACAGGAGCTAGATCAGCCTTGACAAGTGGGAGCTGATGCGTTGGACCCATGTATAGTATTCATATTTGACATCATGGATACTTTGTTTATGTGCTGATTGTACCAGCACTCATGAAACCAGTGAAAGCGTCTAGCTGGCAGTAGCTGGCTAGATCATTTTGTCCACTTGGTTGTTAAATGCCTCTTTCATTGCAGGTGTTCTATAGTGGATATCAACATATAATACATAGATCTCACTTTGTGCAAGTCCTATAGGTCTATCAATGTGTTTCTACCTCATTCATCCTTGTCTGTGACAGTGTAGCTTTTTGCTTCCAGGCCATTTGCATAGGCCACCTCTTGGCTACTTTTTGTGCCTCTTCTCTTTCCACATGAAGTAGAAGACCAGTTACACTGCCTAAAGCCCTCACTCACTGAAAGAATTTCCCCTCACTACTGTCTTTCAAGCATACAGTTTAAGGCTATAGTGTAGCTACTGTCCATTTTTGGCTCACATTCACATACAAAGAAAAACCTTCTGGAAACCAAATTAAAATCACTTTCCCCTTTATTAGTAGGTCATACCAGACCTCCTATGTGGCCTGGATATGGCTGAGGGAGGAGTTCCTGGTGCAATAGTACTGCCATGGGGTTCTGAATTATCTGCTCATGTTGCTTACTTATGTCTACCTGTCCCGCTCATGCTTCATCTCAAATCTATCTCTTTCTTGTGTAATTTCTGATAATCATTGTTTGGTGTTGCATGGTCAGGTGCTCCGTTTCTACCAGGACATAGTTTTCAAAGGGCATACAGTTTTGCTGCAAATGTCATGATATCTTCGGGTCCCTAAAGGCCTGTGTTGTGATTTCTTTTTTCACTAGGACATGCCACAGATATCATATGGTATTTTTTTCCCATCACTGATAGCTCCAACACTGTAGGCTTCACCAAATTATGTGGCCCAAGTGGTGGGGCTGTTGCACCTTAGCCTGAACCTCTTCAGAGCCCTTTCTGCTCTGGTTTCACTCAAATATTGTTCAACCTTTCGTGTCAACCAGTACATTTCTAAGTATTAAATGAATAGGTTACCTTTTAGAATGCAAATACTCACTAGGACATTGTATTCCCTTCTTTGTGTTAGAATATACAAAATGCAGTATTTATTCTTCACTTAGGACTCTTCAAATAGTTTTGGACAGCCTGACCCCTTAAACTTCACGAGTTCTATTTCACACCCTCTGGAATGCATGTGTTATTCCAAGGCCTTCAGAATGTTAGCTACCTCTTGCTCATCTGGCATCATCAATATAATATCATTGATATAACGGATTAATGTGAAGTACTGTGGGTTCTCCAGATGGTGCAGATCTCTTTAGACTATATTATAGCAGAGGGCAGAAGAGTTAACATAGCCCTGAGGCAAAACTATAAATTAATATTGTTGTTCAATCCATGTAAATGTGAACTGTTTCTGATTGTCTTTTCTGATTGAGATAGAAAAGAACACATTTTCCAGAATAATGGCTTTATACCAAGTTCCTTAGGCCATATTAATCTGCTCTAGCAATATACTACATCTGTCATGGCAGATGCAAAAAGGGACTATTTCTGGGTTAAGCTTGTAGTTATCTTTCAGAATCCATCTTGTTTTTCCAGGGTTCAGACTAGTAAATTAAATAATAATATTATGAGAACAAATACCTCTACATTTGTGAAATCCATAAGGGTGGCACTAATTTCTAACACCATCTCCCACTCCCAGGATTAAATAGTGATTTTGATTTATTCTCCTTGCTGAAGGATGGAAGGAGCAAGTTCAGGGATATCCACCTGTCCTCATGCTGTGTGATAGCTCTGACCCAAGTGACCAAAGATCCAACTCCCAAGTGTCATTCTTGATTGTATATTTGAGGACAAGAGAGATGACTGTTAGTAGATACCCTATAAGGTGGACCCTAACTTCAACTTCATTTAATCGTGTGTCATATGACCCCTATATTGTCCTACTCCAACAAGGAGACCATGATGATAGGCTCTGGGTATCAACTTCAACTTAAATCTTATGTCCAATAGCCACCAAATTACCTAGGCATTTAATTTCCCCAATCAAATGACCATAATCCCTGTAGGGAAGGACTGGAGGAATCATTATCATGTACATTTGCCGTAGAATTGTGGGCTCCTTACTCCTAGTCAGCACCACATCTGCATTGAATGGGTTCTTTGTCTGAAAACTGGCTCAGGTCTGGAAACTGAGAAAGAGATCATGAATTTTTATTGCTGTGACTGCCCTCAATCTCCTGGTCATCTAACTTTGAGTTCTTTTGCTGCCAAAATCCGAGTAGTGCTCATGTTGGCAGTCTGTTTATTTTGTCTCTACGGGTGTCGTGTTTTATTAACATCTCCATAACCATCTGTGGGTCACAATTTCTTGTTTATCACTCTGATATAGCTTTCATTACCAAAAAATAAAAGTACAACCCCATTAGATTCTGAGAATGAAACATTGCGCCTTTGTTCCTAATATTTTGAAATCTTATTATCCACACTGGTATCAGTGGGACACAATCTGTAACAGCCTGTTCCCCTTCTGGTTCTTGCCCAGAGAGCTATCAGGGAATTTTTATTGATGCTGTGTCATCCTTTTAGTACATAGATAATAGCCTTGGTGTCTTCTGGCCTTCATCCACAGGGTCTTTCAACTGTACATTGAATATTCATCCTAGCATTTTCCTGACCCTGTTATCCCCTTCCTCCAGAGTCTACCAGGGCAATTCTGGCATTTCAATTTCACCTATTATTCCCCCTTTGACATAGATTTGCATTAACTTATTTCTAGAATGAGTTGTGCATACAATGGCATCTATTTCTGGAGCATTTTATGGAATTAGTAAAATATTATACTTCCCGAGACGATTCTCTTTTCTTTTCTCTTTGTTCTTTATTTTCATGTTATAGAAAATGTCCTCAACTTTATCTTTCAATTCTTCATTTCAATTTTTAGTTTTAGTAAATACTTGCTTAATTTCCAAGAGTTCTTTCTTATTCTATGATCATTCCTTTTTCATAATATACTGTTCTTATTTTACAAATACAAACCCTTCTTGAATCTCTCCAAGGATACTAAATAGAGGATTACTGCTCTATTTGGTCTATCATGGCATTTATTTTTATGTTACTAGTTTTCTTTCTCTCCAATCATAGCTGCTGCATAACTGGATCATTTTTCAGTGCCACTGATGGTACAGTCTTTACTGTTGGACATCTCTTTTCCCATCATCTAATTACTAGGTCTTTTCCAAGAATAGAAAAGCTGAATAGTTCTATGCATATGGTGGGACTTGTTGCTTGGCAGAATTCTATTACCATGAGAAGATAATAAGCTGTTGCTGGCACCAACCTCACTTTTTCTGTATTTCTAGGAGTCATCCTAGTTTCAGAATTGTGCCTCAGCTTTCTTTAGCCCCTCACTAGAACAGATGCTGATTTCTTTATATAAAATATAAAAGGCCCACTGGCTTCTACATCTAGCTTTCAATTGCCTATACCTAATCCACATGCTTTGTTCTATAATGCTCAATTGTACAATAGAAATATAATGTGAGCCACATAGGTACTTTCAAATACTTCTGATAGTAACATATTAAAATGTAAAGCAAAACAAAACATTTTTTGTTTTGCTCCTATGGATGCCGTGTTTTATTAACATCTCTGTAACCATCTGTGGGTCAGGATTCTTTGACTGTCACTCTGCTAGAGCTTTTATTATTTAAAAAATTAACCTGCTTCGATTTCATACATACAGTTTATTTTTATTTATTTATTATTCTTTTTATAAAGCTTTTGTTTTATTTTAGATTCAGAGTTACATGTGCAGGTTCATTATATAGGTAAAATGTGCTTTACAGAAGTTTGCTGTACAGATTATTTTGTCACCCAAGTAATAAGCTTAGTAGCTACAGGTAGTTTTTCAGAACATCTCCCTCCTCCCAACCTCCATCCTCAAGTAGGCTCTAATGTCTGTTGTTCCCTTCTTTGTGTCTATGTGTTCTTGTCATTTTAGCTCCCATCTATAAGTGAGAACATGTGGTATTTGGTTTTCTGTTCCTGCATTTGTTTGCTTAGTTAGATAATGGCCTCCTTGTTGCTGCTGCAAAGACATGAGCTCATTATTTTTTTTAATGGCAGCATAGTATTCCAAGGTGTATATGTACCACATTTTCTTGATCTAATCTACTGTTGGTGGACATTCAGGTTGATTCCATGTCTTTGCAATTGTGCATAGTTCTGTGGTGAACATTCTCATGTATATGTCTTTATGGTAGAAAGATTTATATTCCTGTGGGTATATACTCAGTAATGAGATTGCTGGGTCGAATGGTAATTCTAAGTTCTTTGAGGAATTGCCACATTGCTTTTCACAATTGCTGAACTAATTTGCACCCCAATTACCAGTGCATAAGTGTTCCCCTTTTTTTACAACCTTGCTAGTGTCTGTTATTTTTTGAGTTTTTAATAATAGCTATTCTGACTGGTGTGAGATGGTATCTCACTGTGGTTTTGATTTGCATTTCTCTAATGATTAGTGATGCTGAGCATTTTTTTCATATGCCTGTTGGCCCCAATACATATAGGTTAAACTAGCCGCAATTCAAATACACAATAGTAATGCATGCTAGTGGCTACTGTATTTGGCAGCATGACTATAGAACACCAGCAGTGCTTAGCCATAGCCATCCAATCCTGATAAAGTTTTATGTATATTTTTCATACATTTCAATAACAGCAGCAACATCTGCTGTTTCTATCAATATATCCTCACACTCTACCATGTTACTAGGTGAAAGTTTCCTTTGGATGCCACTTTTTGCCAGGCACAGTCTGTGTTCCTCCTTACTAGTGATGAGTCATCATTGCCTGCAGGTGGCGAATAATCTAGCTCCAAAATCTAAACCCCATCTTCCAGCCTGCTTTCTTGATCTAGTCCTGGCATTGACTGTCCAGGTTGGATTTTCTGGAAGCAAATGCTGGGTGTGCATGTAAGATATTTATTAGTGAATAGCGCCTGTGAAAGGAAAGGAGAGGGGAAGTAAGACTGATCAGAGGAAAATGTTAAGTTGTAATGAACGTCTAACTAAGCTTTTCCAACCTGGTGGGGAAGTTCTCAGGCTAAAATGCCCACCAAAATTAGCCCATGTCAGCAAAATGGCCATCACTTTGTACTACCATCTTGCTTAGCCATTGAACGTGGGCTGTTTGAGCCAGGTGGCTGAGACCAAACTTGGAGAAGCTGATAGCTGGATGCAGTCTGCTCACCACATCCCCTGGAAACTTCATGAGTAAGTCTTTTCTTTAAAAGGAGTAAGTGCAGCACATCTCCATGTCTACACAGAGGCCATTGGTAAACTTCAGCTGTAGAAACTCTGCCAGAATGTCAGAGGCAGAAACCTGATTGGAGTGGGCTGAGGAGAGAATGCAACTATTAAAAACTTGGCAAGTTGACTTGCTGTGGAGGCAAACAAAATAATGGGTGCTAAGTGAAGAGGGACTGGAGTCAGGATAGCTTTTGTCATTTTTTTTCTAGTAAGAGATAGCAGAGAAAAAAAAAAGAAGTGACACTATTGATTAAAAATAGATAATATTAAGGGGAAAGTTTTTGAGAGGCCATAAGGGATGTAATACAAACACAGTTTGAAGAGTTGGCCTTTGATAGAACCAGGAATATTTTATTCATGGCAATAGTCAAGAAGGCAGAGAGTGTGGGCACAGATGCAGATTAATTGGTAGATTGTGGAATGGGAAGAGGAGCAATTTCCTACTTGACTGTATGAAACAAAGTGATATGGTTTATCTGTGCCCCCACCCAAATCTCATCTTGAATTGTAGCTCCCATAATCCCCACCTGTCATGGGAGGGACCAGGAGGCAGGTAATTGAATCATGGGGGTGGGTATTTCTCATGCTGTTCTCATGATAGTAAATAGTCTTATGAGATCTGATGGTTTTATAAAGGGCGGTTCCCCTGCACACGCTCTCTTGCCTGCTGCCACCTAAGACATGCCTTTGCTCCTCCTTTACCTTCTGTCATGATTGTGAGGCCTCCCTAGCCATGTGCCACTGTGAGTCCATTAAGCCCCCTTTTAAAATAAATTACCCAGTCTCAGTTATTTCTTCATAGCAGTATGAAAATGGACTAATACACAAGGTTTTCTGCTAAGATGGTGAAAGTGCATCTGTGCTGGTGTAAAAGGAGGGGAATCATATAGAACATTTGAGGGAAAAGAAGGCACGCCATTGTTGAGCATACAAAAGCCAGCATAATAAGAAAGCAAATTAGGATTTCACATCTTGAGTTCTCTTTGAGTTTTCTGGTCATGAATTTGAATTCCGACCAAACAGCAAGTACATAAACAAATACTTAAATTTTACTGTGTTTTCTTCATTTCCTAAATAAGTAAGACAAAGGATATTTGGGATAAAAAACGTAGGGTGTTTGAAAGGAATTGATTTTATTGATGCACCTGGAAATTCAATTTGTGTAAAAAGCAAGTTAAGGACATAACGGGTGTTTATTTACTGATAGTGGAAAAGTAGTTAAGTTCTATGAAAGAGCAATATGTTAAACCTTTTATCACTTCAACCATGATCCAATTTATCAGTGATCACTGACTCACTTAAATGGATAGGGAAAATTATAAGTGAAAAAAGGGGAGGAAGAGGATGGAAGAGGATGTTCATGATGGATTTTACCAAGAACACATTTGACTAGAGAATTGTTTCCTCTGTACCTGAAAGGAAGAGAGATACTACTAATCAGAATCTTAAAACTTAGAATATTTGGCAGTCAGTGTTACAAAGTAAAAAGAACTTTGGGAAGGGCAATACATAAATGATAAAGAGATCAATTCAACAAGAAGAACTAAGTAACCTAAATATATATACACTCAATACAGCAGCACCCAGATTCATAAAACAAGGTTTTAGAGCCCTAAAAAGAGACTTAGATTCCCACACAACAATAGTGGGAGATTTTAACACACTATTGCCAATATTAGACAGATAATTCAGACAGAAAATTAACAAGGATATTTAGGACTTGACCTCAGTCCTGGATCAAGTGGACCTGATAAAGATCTACAGAACTCTCCACCCAAAAACAACAGAATATATGTTCTTCTCATCAACACATGGCACTTACTCTAAAATCAATCACATAAGCGGAAGTAAAACACTCCTCAGCAAATGCAAAAGAACTGAAATCACAACAAACAGTTTCTCAGACCACAGCACAATCAAATTAGAACTCACGATTAAGAAACTTACTCAAAAGCACACAACTACATGGAAATTGAATAACCTACTCCTGAATGACTCCTGGGTAAATAATGAAATTAAGGCAGAAATCAGTAAGTTCTTTGAAACCAATGAGAGCAAAGAGACAACATATTGGAATCTCTCGTGTGCAGCTAAAGCAGTGTTAAGACGGAAATTAATAGCACTAACTGCCCACATCAAAAAACTAGAAAGATCTCAAATTGACACCCTGATGTTACAACTAAAATAACTAGAGAACCAAGAGCAAACAAACTTCAAAGCTAGCGGAAGACAAGAAATAACCAAGATCAGAGTGGAACTGAAGGAGACAGTGACACAAAAATCTTTCCAAAAATCAATGAAGCCAAGAGCTAGTTGTTTGAAAAAATTAATAAAATAGACTGCTAGCTAGACTACTAAAGAAGAAAAAAGAGAAGCATCAAATAGATGCAATAAAAAGTGATAAAGGAGATATCACCACTGACCCCAAAGAAATGCAGACAATCGTCCGATAATACTATAAACACTTCTATGCAAATAAACCGGAAAATCTAGAAGAAATTGATAAATTGCTGGATACATACACCCTCCCAAGGCTGAGTCAGAAAGAAGTTGAATCCCTGAATAAACCGATAGTAAGTTCTGAAATTCAGACAGTAATAAATAGCCTGCCAACCAAATAAAGTCCTGGACCAGGCAGATTTATGGCTGAATTCTACCAGAGGTACAAAGAGGAGCTGGTACCATTTTTCCTGAAACTATTCCAAAAAATTGAAAAGAAGGGACTTCTCTCTATCTCATTTTATGAGGCCAGCATCACTCTGATACCAAAACCTGACAGAGACACAACAAAAAAAGAAAACTTCAGACCGATATCTCTGATGAACATCAATGCAAAAATCCTCAATGAAATACTTGCAAACTGAATCCAGCAACACATAAAAAGGCTTATTCACCATGATCAAGTCAGCTTCCTCCTCAGGACACAAGGCTGTTTCGGCACACACAAATCAATAAACAGAACTAAAGACAAAAACCACATGATTATCTCAATAGACCCAGGAAAGACCTTTGATAAAATTCAACATCCCTTCAAGTTAAAAACGCTCAGTAATCTAGGTATTGATGGAATAGTCCTCAAAATAGTAAGAGCCATTTATGACAAATCCACAGCCAATATCATACTGAATGGGCAAAAGCTAGAAATATTCCCCTTGAAGACTGGCACAAGACAAGGATGTCCTCTCTCACCACTCCACCACATAGAATTGGAAGTTCTGGTGAGGGCAATCAGGCAAGAGAAAGAAATAAAGTGTATTCAAATAGGAAGGGAGGAAGTCAAATGGTCTCTGTTTGCAGATCACATGATGCTGTATCTAAAAACCACATAATCTCAGCCTGGAAGCTTCTTAAGCTAATAAGCAAATTCAGCAAATTTCAAGATACAAATTCAATGTGCAAAAATCACAAGCATCCCTATGCACCAACAATAGACAAGGAGAAAGTCAGATCTTGAATGAACTCCCATTCACAATTGCTGTAAAGAGAATGAAATACCTAGGAATACAGCTAACAAGAGAAGTGAAGGACTTCTTCCAGGACTACAAACTGCTTCTCAAGGAAATCAGAGAGAACACAAACAAATGGAAGAACATTCCATGCTCACGTATAGGAAGAATCAATATCATGAAAATGGCCATAGTTTCCAAAAGAATTTATAGATTCAATGCCATTCCCATTAAACTACCATTGGCATTCTTCACAGATTTAGAAAAAAGAAAGTACTTTAAAATTCTTATGGAACCCAAAAAAGAGCTCATATAGGGACGACAACCCTAAACAAAAAGAAAAAAAGCTAGAAGCATCATGCTATTTGACTTCAAACTATCCTATAAGGCTACAGTAACCAAAACAGCATAGTAATGGTACAAAAACAGACACATAGACCACTGCAACAGAAAAGAGAACTCAGAAAGAAGACTGCACATCTATGACCATCTGATCTTCAACAAACCTAACAAAAAGAAGCAATGGGAAAAGGATTCTCTATTTAATTAGTGATGCTGGGAAAATTGGCTAGCCATATACAGAAAAGTGAAACTGGACTCCTTCCATACACCTTATACAAAAATTAACTCAAGATGGATTAAAGACTTAAATATAAAGTCCAAATTTATAAAAATCCCGGAAGTAAATCTAGGCAATACAATTCAGGACATAGGTATGGCAAAGATTTCATTACGAAAACGCCTAAGGCAATTGAAACAAAAGCAAAAATTGACACGTGATATAATTACACTAAAGAGCTCAGCAAATGGGATCTGATTAAACTAAAGAGCCCAACAAAATAAACTATCATCAGAGTGAACAGACAATCTACAGAATGGGAGAAAATTTTTGCAATCTCTCCATCTGACAAAGATCTAATATCTGGGATCTATGAGGATTTTAAACAAATTTACAAGAAAAAGCACAACAAAAACACAACTCCATTAAAAAGTGAGCAAAGGACATGAATAGACACTTCTCAAAAGAAGATGTTCATGCAGCCCAAAAACATTGAAAAGAAGTGCAACATCACCAATCATTAGAAAAATGCAAATCAAAACCACAATAAGATACCATCTGACACCAGTCAGAAAGGTGATTGTTAAAAAGTAAAGAAAAAACAGCTGCTGGCAAGGCTGTGGAGAAATAGGAACGCTTTTACACTGTTGGTGGGAATGTAAATTAGTTCAGCCATTGTGGAAGACAGTGTAACAATTCCTCAAAGACCTAGAACCAGAAATACCATTTGACCCAGCAATCCCATTACTGGGTATATACCCAAAGGAATATAAATGATTCTTTTATAAAGATACATGCGGGGGCGGAGCAAGATGGCCGAATAGGAACAGCTGCAGTCTCCAACTCCCAGCGCGAAGGACACAGAAGACCGGTGATTTCTGCATTTTGAA
>NW_012114688.1:6336541-6433572 GCF_000951035.1 Colobus angolensis palliatus | reverse complement strand
CCTGCACGTTATGCACATGTACCCTAGAACTTAAAGTATAATAAAAAAATAAAATAAAATAAAATAAAAAAATAAATAAATAAATAAATAAATAAAGATACATGCACATGTATGCTCATTGCAGCACTATTCACCATAGCAAAGGCATGGAATCAACCCAAATGCCCATCGATGGTAGACTGGATAAAGAAAATGTGGTACATATGCCCCATGGAATATTGTACAGCCATAAAAAAGAATGAATTCATGTCCTTTGCAGGGGCATGGATGGAGCTGAAAGCCATTATTGTCAGCAAACTAACACAGAAACAGAAAACCAAACACTGCATGTTCTCAGTTACAAATGGGAGCTAAACAATGAGAACACATGGACACAGGAAGGGGAATAACCTCCCACCAAGTTTCTCCTCCAACAGTGGGGATTATAATTCGACATGAGGTTTGGGAGGAGATGCAAATCCAAACCATATCAACAAATTTGACAAATCTTAAACAATATTGCCTTTCAGTAAACTCATTAAAAAGCTTTTAATGTGTTTCAATATTGTACATTTGATATGGCATACAGTATTAATACTCTTTCAGTTATATTCATGGTGATGATTAGATTATCTGACTGGAAAATTGCAAGATTTACTGTAAGGTTAGTGGCTCAAATGAATACTGTAGATCGTGTAGGGGAAGTACACCATCCTGTCAATTCCATTCTCTGTGTAAAAGAAAAGCGATGATTTCAAAAATGTCATTACTGTGTAATTAGACACTTTTTAAATAATTTGAAATGAGTAGGAAAGTAGCCATTAAGTCCTGGAACACAAAGGAAAGCTTAACCAGAGCATAAGTTAAGTCTAGCTTAACCCCTTCCTTACCCCAATGCGGCTCTGCTGTCTGCCATTGCTAGTTAATCCAGAGTGCAGATTGTGCACCCAGAGATTGCTAGCCTGAATAAATGATAATATATTATTTCCTCCAACATAAGCAGCTCATGGTTCATAATCAGCTTCATCTGGATCAACCATTGCAGTTCACTGATAATAAAAATCTTTTGAAAATCTTCTAAGAGATAATTACTATTTGTCTGAGATGGTTTTAGTTTCCCTTCATGCAAAACTTTTACGTTTTTTCTTTGACTCACTTAAAGCAATTTGTCTGTTAGGATCACAGGTTGGTAAGACTTTCAGAAATCATATATTAATTTCATGTACTTGTAACCAAGTGACACTGGACCAAGTGACACTTGTAACCAAGTGACACTTTAGAATGTTGAGCATGTGAATTACTATGTGTGCACACACACACACACACAGAGGACACGTTAGCTTCATTTTGTCAGGAAGTTATATGCCCTATATAATAATACTATGAACTCAGAGAATAGTTAGTACAGACATTCTTATTTGTTTACTTTTATCCATTATTTCTATGGATACCTTTGATAAAGTAAAGAAGTTTTAGATTGTGGTTGTTTAATTAGTCCTTTTTGATCATCTGTATTCATTACTTTGCAAAAACTTGAAGGGCATACTTGATTTACTTTTATAACCCCAGTGCCTAATACAAAGCCTAAGAAATAGATGACACAGAAGAAATATTTTGTGAATAAATGATTGTGGCAACTTAGCTTACTGTTGTTTCACCATGTGGGTGGCACTTAAATCACTCTTTGAAAAGCAAGATAAAGGAGATAGCTAGCTGAATTTCCACGGCAGTAAATTTCTAAAGACGAGACCAAGGCCCATTATGTCTGTTTACTTAACTGCCTTGTGTAATAATGATGGGAGAAGTGTTATGATGCAGGTTAATCAAAACCTCAGAGAAGCACCACTTTCCACAAGGGCACACACTCTTTTGCAACACAAATTAATTGGAAACAATGAATGGAGGGATAGTCATTTTCTTTCCTGTGTATCCATCACTTATCAGTGCCCCCTCCATGCTGCTTTTGCACACATGGAGATGTATGTTTAATAAGCAATAGGTAAAGCACTTTAAAAGGATGCTTCTCAATCACAATGCAACTAAGGATCTAATCATGTAAATGGAAAACTAAAACCAAATACACACACTCTTATTAGGTTTTGCTAGCCAGTGATGAATTGGCATATATAGAAAACAAGCTACAGATAGACAGGTCTTGTTAGTGTCATGTATGTTTACTTTGAGCTATGTTGGTATGCATTGATTTAGAAGCTTTAGATAGTTTAAGAGGAGGAAAATCACATATTCTTTTTTGGGTGTCTACCACTGTGAAAAAAATCTCTCATTTTCTATTTTTTTTTTTTTTTCTGAAATAACAATACGTAACAAGGAGCTGAGGGAAGATTTTATGCAACAAACCCTATTCCTTTTCACGTTACTGCTTTTAGAAGTTCAGAACTAGTATTACCTTGGATTGCAGAGCAGGTGAAGTACGTTCTTTTGTTTATTCAAAAATCATGCAGCTACAGTAAAACGTATAATAAAGACTCTTTTGAGCTACATGTGTGGAATATACTTGTAGGCCTGAACCAGCTGTGGGACTGATAGGCTCCCAAACCTCTCTTCTCAGGCTTACTTCATCTATAAAACAGGGAAAATATTTACCTGGCATAATGACTGTGAGAAATGAATAATATATTTAAATCACAGTTAGCACTCAAAAATATTTCTTTTCATCTCCACCATGCAGACCTATAGGAGGGCGAGAGACTATTTTGAGTTATTCAAAACAGAACCTAAAAAATCCATAGTAGCTACTGAAGAATTTAAAATGATAGTGATATTCATAAAGTTTGAAAACTCATGGAACGTTTATTTCTTCTCTTTTCATTGGATTCAGTTCCTCATGTTTAAAATGATTTCAGAGTGATTTTTCCCTCCTAAGAGTTACAACTTTTTGGTGTTTGGTGGTGGTGATCCTGGGAGAGGGATTGGTATGTTTTACTTTTTCTTGCAAAAAGTTGTATGATATCATGTGCCGTTTTTTACATTAGGGACCAATAACTGTTCTTATTGTCCTCTCATTTCAGTTATTTACTGTTGGACATAAATGATATTTTAAAAATCTTTTAAAGGATAAAATATGTGTGTAGGTATAAGAAAGAGATAGTAGATATTTTCTTGGAGAGTGGAAAATATATGTCCAATCTCTTTTTTATGTGTTTTTATATTTATGAAAACAGAAGTAAATACAAAAGAATCTCCTTAGAAAGCTTTTTTGGAGGTACTCACTGTTTCCCTCTCAGTTGCAGATGAGCTGTTGTAATGTGAAAGTTATTCAGGTAGGAAGTAAGAAAAAACTTCAGTAAGAAAATCCTCACTGGATTTGTCCCCTCCAAATTTTGGAATTGTATTTTCAGTCCTCAGTTGTATCTCCGGGGTTGAAATGTTGATTTTTTAAAAAAATTTGAAATGGTTTGTTACCTTAGACTTTATAAATGCAGAAAAAGCATAAAGTGAGGCTAAATCCAAATAAAATAAAAAATCAGAGCATTGTATGCAGCTAAATTAAGCATGAACAATTTCCATTAGCCTCAGTTCCTCTTCAAGAGGAATTCATTAAATCATTAGATTTGGAATGTAGTATCACTTTCTTCTATTTCTACTTTTGGCCATTATAATTTCTATCTGTGTATACTTTTGATCAGTCTTTTTTCAGTGTGTTTCACTGTTATTTTTTGTTGTTGTTTATTTGATTGACTTCTCTTTTATCTGTTACATAAAATGTTCAGTTTCTCTGTCCATAAATGATGGAAGTTTGCATTTTACATTGTAAGTCTTTTTAGTCATATTTCAGTGCTTTATTGCACAAAAACAATATGAAATTCTTTCTAATTACTCTTAAAATGTCCCATATAGCATTTATTTTAAAAACAGATGGACATGTCTGTACAGTACTTAAGTTTGTGTGGTATGCTAGGATGTAGGATGGGGATTAAAAGTTATTAGTGCCAAAAGACAATTTCATTTCAGATAAGTCTGAGGCCTTATCTGACATGTACTGGTCTCAACACTTGGGGAGATTACCCACTTTTTAACATTTTATTAGAGATAAGATTATTGCCTTATAAGGCCACTGTAAGTATTAGATGGAATAATGTATACAAATCGCTTACCACAATTTTGGGAAAATAATAATTTCTTTATTAATATGAAGTTTTGCCTATATTATAACAATTTCCTGAACCAGTTTATGACTCTGACATCAATAACCTGTAGGTAAAGTAAGAAAAATACATGCTATATATATATATATATATATATATATATATATTTTGCAATGGTGGGTAGGAGGAATTTTCAGAAGGATTTTGAGTTGAAATTATTTCTTACTTTTTATAGACCTACACACTCATTTGATACTTTTTTATACTACAGTATTAAAAATCTTTGTTATCATAGGGCTTTACAAGGATTTCAACTACAGTATGAAAGACAGAACTTTAAGATAATTTTAAAAATTCAAATGGTGCTTAACTTCAGGAGCTAGATTTTTTTAATATTTTGTAGTATATTTTCTTAAAAATGTTAATATAACTTTAATACATCTTCATGGTCAGACCAAATCAACAGTTGATTAAAAAGGTATTGGCTGGGGAACTAACCTGTCCAATGGAAAAAGCAGAGGTTTTGTTTATTGTGACATGGTTTTCATAATACACTTTGCATTTATTGCCCACTGCAATATTCAGATTCTTGAGTTAGATATTGCTTAATTTTAGAAATAATAATGGGAATTTCTTGGTAAACGTGTGGCAGATGTTAAGAAAGGTAATAGATTGAAATCCTTACTTCATTTTGAGACCATTTTCAATCATTTTTATTTGAATAATGAGAACTTAAGCAGTTCGCAAAAGCAAATTTTCCATAGTCATTATTTTTTCATTAACCACTTAATTTCTGTTTACTTTTCCTATGCCTATTACTGAGAACATGAATAAAAATTTGCTATTAAAATAAACCAGGTGCACTTGCATTTCAGTTCTTTGCCTGTTATACATTACAGCAGGCAAGTAGTTAAGCATTTAACAAAAGAAATATGAAAAACTGTAAATATTGTTTGCAAACTGTAATGAGCTTGCAATGAAATGCCTAGCTGAATACAACATTCCAATTATCTCAAAAATTATGTTGGTGTGTTATTATCCTTGTAAGTGATATTCAAAAACAGTGCAAAGACATCTCGGTGATTCCACATGTGAACCTAAACTGGATGGTGTCTATGTATGCAGTCTGTACTTAGAGGCCAGCTACTGGACCATGGCCAGCGGATCTCTTAGAACTGTATTGCATGCATGACATCTGTTCTTACTAATTAATTCACCTTGCAACATTCACATTAGTTGGCAAGCTTGGCAACAGGACCTGTCATTGCTGTTTATTATCAAGTTTATAACACATGAAAAAACAAACACAGCCTAAGATAAATGTCATATTGCTAGCAATTATCTCCAAATATTACACAGAATAACAACTTTATATAAATATCAGAAATGAAAGAAATAGTAGGGTTGTATACTAGACCCCTGATTCCTCTCCCTGTTATCAACCTTGATTTATTATTTTGTTATTATTCTATTCATATTTAATAAAAATATTTAATGAGAGTATTAAATATTTTATATCTACCATATAGGCCTTAGAAGTACAAATATGAAGGTCATTATTCTTTGACTAGCAGAGAAGAAAATATAAATACATTTCCATTAATTTAACAAATGCTTATTAAACATTTATTATCTGACAGAATCTATTCTAGGCACTGAAGTGAACAGTGACCAAGATGGACAAAAATTTCTATTCAAGGAACTTTGATTTTAGTAAGAAGGGACAAGAAACAAAATATGTAAGTAATTTATATAATATGTCAGAAGGTGGCACATTCCATGAAGACTTTTTTTTATCAAGGAAGGTAGGAAGGTAAAATTTGTAAACAGAATGTTCAAGGAAATCATTTCTGACAAGGTTATATTTGGACAAAGAATTAAAAGAAGTACAGGGAAAAAGCTATGCATATATCTGAAGGGAGAGTCCAGATAAATAGAACTTCAAGTTATAGCTCCTGAGCCATGGGAATGCCAGAGAGTAAGGAACCAATGGAGCTGGTAGAAAAATAGTAATAGATTATATTGGAAAAGCAACAGGATGTAGAGAGGAAGGCCACTGTCATCCATTGGACAGACTATACCGCTGGCTCTGAGTGTGATGGTATGTTATTCTGCTTGAGCTGCCATAAGAGAATACCAAAGACTGAGCGACTTAACAAAATATATTTATTTTTATGAAACTTCATGATCAAGGTGCTATCAGGGATGGTTTCTGGTGGTATCTTTCTTCCTGACTCATATATAGCCACATTCTGGTTGTGTCCTCACATGGCCATTTTTCTGTGTGTATGCAGAAAGAAAGAGAGGTCTGATATCTCTGCCTCTTATTATAAGGACATCAGTCACATTAGATTATGGGCCAGCCATGAAGACCTCATTAAACGTGAGTTACCTCCTTAAAGGCCCTGTCTACAAACCCTCAAAGTCACATTGGAGGTTAGGATTTCAACATATAAATTTAGGGGAACACAATTTGGCCCACAAAATTCTTACCTCTGTCCCACTTCCCCAAATTCATGTCCTCACTTGCAATATATTCACCCCGTGCTAACTTAACCCATTTTGGCATAAATTTCAAGTCCAAAGTTTCATCTAAATATCATCTAAATAGAATATAGGTGAGTCAAGAGGTATGCCTCATCCTGAGGCAAAGTTCCTTGCCAGCTATGAACCTGTGAAACAAGACTAGTTTTGTGTGTTAAAATTACAACGGTGGATTCGGAATAAGATAAACATTCCCATTCCAAGAGAGAGAAATCAGAAAGAAGAAAGACATGATGAGTCCTAAGCCATTCTAAAACCTATCAAGGCATTTTATTAGATCTTAAGGCTTAAGAATACTCCTCTTTGGCCAGATGCTCTGCTCTCCAGGCCGAACAAGGCAGCAGCATCACCTCCATAGCCTTAATCATTATCCTGCCCCCAAGACTCTTTAAGGCGCAGTTTGGCTACTGAAATCTAGGAGGTGGCCCCACCCTCTCTGAGAAGTAAACAGTCTTGCTTCCTGGGCATGTATGCTGTGGGCCTGTGGTGCAAGTGGGAGCTCTGATGATGTCTGAATTACCTTCAAGGTCATGCTTTCTTTTTTTGAAGGATAAAGCATGTTCACATATGAATAGTCCTATTTTCCTGTGCTGGGTACTGGAGAGACAGCTGATTAAATCCAGGGGCAATCTCTTTATGGAGTACTTGTTTAGCCATACCTTTGTTGTCCCTTTCAGAACACATTTTCTCATTTTTTTGCAGTATGTGTAAACTGATAATTCTCTAAATCTTTAAGTTCTGTTTTTTTTTTTTTCTGTTAATAATTTCTTCTTCTGTTTATTTCTCTCCTTTCTCATTTTATCATAAGCAGTAAGGAAAATCCAAGCTGTACCTTCAACATTTTGCTTAGCAATCTTTTCAGCTAAATATCTAAGTTTATTGTTTTTAAGCTCTACCTTCCACAAAACACTAGAACACAATTCAGCCAAGTTTTTGCCACTCCATAGCATGGACCATGTTTCTTTCAGTCTCTGATAACATGTTCCTCATTTTCATCTGAGACCCTACCAGAGCGTCTTTAGTGTTCATATTTCTACTAATATAATGTTAATGATATATATGTTTTCTAAAATAATGATAGCTTGCACTACTGTCTTCCCTTTTTTCTTTCAGAACCCTCATCAGAATCACCTTTAATGTCCTTATTTCTGCTAACAACAGAATGCAGTACATAACAGATAAGAAACTATTGGAGTGTTTGGGCAGAAAAGCAATGCAATCTGATTTATTTTATTAGAATTACTGTGACTTCTGTGTTGAGAACTGATTGCCTGGGACATGGACAACAGCAGGAGAAGTTGGGAGGCTCTAAAGTTAGAGGCAAATAGATTTTCTGATAATAGATGTGGAGTGTGAGAATAAGAGGGAAACCGAGGGTGATTTCAAGGATTTTGGTTTGAGCAAATTGGAAAAACTAGTTATGATTAACTGAGATAAGAAAAGCTGACATGATAGATAGCTTGAGTGGAAATAACAAGAGTTTTCATTAGACATGTTGAGATATGTACCAGACAACCATGTGAAGATACTGAGCAGGGAATTGTACATCTAATCTTGAACCCAAAGAAAAGAAATGAGGGAGATCTGTGTCTACAATTCAGGGAAGAGTTGTTGACTTTTTAGTTGGTATTTCAGACCATAAAATGTGATGGACTCACTAAAGCAGTAATGTAGATAAAAGGAGGTCCAACAATCTATGCTTGAGATGCTCTAACATCAGGAGACTAGGGAGACAAGGGGAAAAAACCATCAGAGTTGACTGGCAAAGAGAGGCCAGTAAAGGTTAGTAGAAAACCAGGAGAGTGTGATGTCCAGAAAAGCGGAGAAAATGTTTCAAGGGAAACAAAGTGATCAATTACTCTAAACGTTGAGTAATACACTAAGTAAGATGAGAGCTGAGAACCGGTCACTGGGTTAAGAAATGTGCTTCATTGTGGGATGGTAGGAAAGAAGGTAGTTGCAGGAAGTAGTAGTGGAGAAAGTGTAATTAGAAAGAAATCAAGAGAAAATTATATGATGACTACAAACACTATTTTGAGGCATTTCATTGTAAAATGAGGCAGTAAACAGAAAAGATTGCTCAAGAAGTCTTTTGTTGTTTTTCTGTTTCTGCTTATTTTTTATTAAAGATTGAGGAACTATATAATACATGCTATTGGAATGATCTAATAAAGGTGAAACACTGGATGATGTGGGAGAGAATGGGAGGAGTAGTGAAATGAAGCCCTCGAGTAGTTAAAGTGAATGGGCTTAGTGTTCAAGTGAAGGGATGAGGCTGGATGCGAACAGAGGCCTCTCTTAATAAAGAGGAAGGCAAAGCATAAGTGCACAGAGGCTACCATGTAGAAAGAAAACAAATAATTTTGATTGAAAGTGGAATATGAGGACATGAACAGTATGTTACAGGGATAAGGAAGAGGGATGGGGAGAGCATCAAACTAGGATTTTTGAGCACTTACAGTATGTCAGACGTTCTGCAAATAATAAACTTAAGAACTAAAACCATACAAACCCTAGAAAAAAACCTAGGCAATACCATTCAGCACATACACATGGGCAAAGACTTCATGATCAAAACACCAAAAGCAATGACAACAAAAGCCAAAATTGACAAATGGGATCTAATTAAACTAAAGAGCTTCTGTGGCTGGGCGCGGTGGCCCACGCCTGTAATCCCAGCACTTTGGGAGGCCGAGGCGGGCGGATCACGAGGTCAGGAGATCGAGACCATCCTGACTAACACGGTGAAACCCCGTTTTACTAAAAACATGCAAAAAATTAACCAGGAGTGGTGGTGGGCACGTGTAGTCCCAGCTACTCCGGAGCCTGAGGCAGGAGAATGACGTGAACCGGGGAGGCGGAGCTTGCAGTGAGCCGAGATCATGTCACTGCATTCCAGCCTGGGCGACTGAGCGAGAGTCTCTCTCAAATAAATAAATAAATAAATAAATAGGAAACAACAGATGCTGGAGAGGATGTGGAGAAATAGGAACACTTTTACACTGTTGGTGGGAGTGTAAGTTATTTCAACCATTGTGGAAGACAGTGTGGCGATTTCTCAAGGATCTAGAACCAGAAATACCATTTGATCCAGGAACCCCATTACTGGGTACATACCCAAAGGATTATAAATCATTCTACCAAAAAGACACATGCTCACTTATGTTTACTGTGGCACTGTTCACACTAGCAAAGACTTGGAACTAACCCAAATGCCCATCAATGATAGACTGGATAAAGAAAATGCAGCACATATGCACCATGGAATACTATTTAACCATTAGAAAGGATGAGTTCATGTCCTTTGCAGGAGCATGGATGAAGCTGGAAACCATCATTCTCAGCAAACTAATACAGGAACAGAAAACCAAACACCATATAGTCTCACTCATGAGTGGGAGTTGAACAATGAGAATACATGGACACAGGGAGGGGAATATCACACACCGGGGCCTGTCAGGGAGTGGAGTGCTAGGGAAGGGATAGCATTAGGAGAAATACCTAACGTAGATGACGGGTCGATGAGTGCAGCAAACCACCATGGCACATGTATACGTATATAATAAATCTGCACGTTCTGCACATGTATCCCAGAACTTAAAGTATAACAAAAAAAAAAAAAAAAAAGAAGAACACACCATTCAATACAAGATCTTTTCCTCTACCCTCAAAAGGCTCACAGTCTAATAAGGCAGATACGTGAGGATATAATTTTAATAATTCAGAGTGGTAAATGTCTTCATATAGTAGCTTTGGCTACTTATATAAACTGTTTACACCCCAGTCTTTGAATGCATTCATAGGTGCACTCACAAAATAGGGGATTAAAGGGATTATTAGGGTAAGGTATCAACACTCTTCCTCAGCTCTGTGAGAAGCTAAGGTTTCTCCACGCAATATGTTCCTCTTCAATCCAAGATTTGTCTTATAAAGCTCAACTGTTTTTGTTTTCTGCCTGTAGAACCTTGGAGGAAAAGAATATTAGATTTCAGACTCAGATCAGCTCAGTTTGAATCCTAGATCTCTAGTTAACAATTAAGTGATCTGAGCAAGTTAATGAGTTTGCCTTGGTCTCCCCATCAGCAAAATAGGAGTGAAAATGTTTCACATAAATATTGTAAAGATGTAATTCTTTAATATGTATGTACTTAGAATAGTTCTTGGTACATAATGAAGATATAATTAATGCTAGTTATTATTTATCCTGTTCTTTTATTACATGCAATTGTACTTTTTACTTTCACCTAATGTCCTAGCTTTGTCACTTTTCTTTTTTGTATACTTTCTTTGTTTACTCTTTAGTCATTTTTTTAAATTTAGCCTCTGTATCTTTTATTTATCATTTAAGAGGATATTCACCATGAACTTTCTCTTGAAGATTTTTTCTGTATTTTTTCAGTTGCTGTTTGTCTTTAGGCTAAATGTAGGGACTCTATGCTTCATCAAGTCTGATATTACTCTCTAAATGATCTGGATCAGTGATACTCTCAAAAAGCCAGTCGTAGCTTCAGGAGAGCTGGCTCTCTACAGCACGTTCTCTCACCTGGCTGTGCTCTGTTCGTCTTGTTTGAGGAGAGTATCTGGTCTGGAAGGGTGAGAATATTTGGCTCTTTGTGTCCTTTAATATCAGCCATCTATTGGCCAATGTTAAAGACTCATAAACATTTTTAATGACAAGGAATGATACCTCTGATAAAAACACAGATTTTATGCTTGAGTACCTTCTGCAACTAGATACTACAGTGATGCAGGTTAAACAATATAAGCTATTTGTTTTTTCTAAAGATATTCAATAAAAATGATCTGCAGAAATAGAGAATTTGTGACTAAGTTAATGGTGCAGTCTACCTAACCATAGAAAAGGAGTCAGTGCTCAGAGAATGTTATTTAGAAGGAAACAAAGACAACTAAATAAATTAAGAGAAATGTATATATTATTCAGAACCATTCTGAAACTTAAAAATAAGAAAACAGGAAAGACTGCTTAAGTTCTTCAATCCAACAGCATTTAATGTTAGTTCTATAAAGCATACATTTATCAAGTACATAATTTATGTCAGGTAATGTGCTATTTCTGTATACTTATTACCTTATACACTCTCCTCCAAATCACTATGATGTATTTTCTCTAACTATCCAAATTTTACAGAAGGAAATAGAGGATCATAAAATTTAAGTCGTTTGTTCAATGTCAAACAAACAGTAAGCACCAGAGTTTCAAGGCAGCCTAAATCCAAATTCCGTGGCCTTAGATTTCATATTGGATATTTTCATTTTGAATCTTCTTACCATGACTCAATAGCTTAGATCCTTGTGAGCAGGCAGCATGTTTAATATACCAACTATAAGATTTAGGGAAAAACAGTATTGGGTTGAGATCCAGTCTTGCCGCTTATGTTCGGTTTGGTCTCAGATTTTTCTTCTCTTAGAATTAGGTTAATAATTCCTAATTCATAGCATGACTGTGTGGTACTGCGAAGCACTGCTAAATGAGGTAATGGATATGAAGTATGTAGCACAGTGTTTCACACATATTAAGTATTCAAGAAATATTTCCTGCTCTCCTTTGGCATTCCCATCTGTCTTTCTGCAAGCAATACTGGCTTGTCTGAAGTTCTTCTCCTCTTTAATGATACAAATCCTGTCTCTCACCATCTGCAAATATTTAATGAGCTTCAGTTATGTAAGTACGTGCTGTAAAAATGACCAACCCATAGTTCCTACCGTTAAGTCCCTAGTAATCTTTATCAGGCCCCTATATAAAACTTACAACTTTTAAAAAGTCTTTCTGAGCACTGTTGGCCAAATTGCTTCTCTCGACACCTCCAGAAGTGAATTTTTATCCCCTTATTTGGTACTAAGCAATTTACCTCCCTCTTTTGTGATGTCTTTTTGTAATTCTATACCCCTGGCTCTCTAAAGAGATTGTAAAGAAGTATGACTCCTGCCTTAAGGGAACATAATACCTGTAGATGATAGGCATTTGTAAACTTTCCATTGGATAAAATTAAGAAGGAGTTTTTGCTGCAGAATTCACTTTGAAAAATTATTTCACTTAATTGTAAGTCATTCTTCACTGTGAAGAAAACAAAAACAAAATAACAACAAAAAAAAAATCTTGGTCACCACAGGCTATGCCGCATCCAGCTTGCTTGAGCCTTTCTTGTAGCTTTTGATCTCACTCAATTTTCTAGATTATTTGAATTTAATGAAAATGCACAAAATCAAAACCTGTTTCAGAGTTCTTTTTCCTAAAGAGAGAAATGACTTTGTCTATCACTACCTCCAAAATTACACACAAAAAAAACCTAGTTGATGATAGTGCTGCACATTAACAGACTATCTTTTTCTAAAAAGCACCTTGTACTCTTCCAGTCCAGGTATGTAAATAGGATGACTCATTTTGCAATGGCTGAAACATGACCCAGGCTCTGTAGTGCCTCCTGAGATGGGAGTGGAAAGTACACAGAGGGGACTTCTGTATGCTTGGAAGGAAAATCGTATGAATATGTGTGGTGGTAGAGATGGCAGGAGATTGGATGGGAATTCAGGTCAGCTGAATGTTAAAAATTAGAATATAGAACTATGTTAATATCCAGTTAGGAGAGCAACATTAGCATCAGCATTGCTGCAAAAGCTAGATTTTAATGACCATAAGATTGGCTTATCTGTGACCTACATGTACACCCAGAAATGCACTATTTCTCTGGGACCAAATGAGGCCTTTGAAATGATCCCCAAAGTTCAACCTGGTCTAAATTGTAGCAGCTCTGCATTTCACAGTATATTTTAAACAAAACACTGCTCCTTTCCTAAAGGATTGAACTCTTAGTTTTTAAATAGTAGTACAGAATTGACATATATTTTCATAAATGGTGTCGTAATTTCATACTGCACAGTTCTTTCCCAACTGTCTTTTTGCACTCAGCATTTTATTTTTCAGAATAGTTGATATTGATACACAGGGACCCAGTAAACTCATTTTGTCTGCAGTTGAAGATTATATTATATAGCCTAACATTTTATAAATACATGGTCAATTAGGATTTGTTCAGATTTTTGCTTTTGGAAACTACATAATCTTTCATGTATTTCCTTGTGCATATGTGAGATTTTCTCTAGTACAGGGATTCCATGGTTGAACAATGAAATGGATCATTTGTGAAGTTCTTCAGTATAGATGGAAATTCAATTTTTTCAGGAGTGGGGCCCATGAATTGATATATTTTGAGAATGTCTGCAGTTGAAGATTATATTATACAACCTAACATTTTATAAACACATAGTCGATTAGGATTTGTTCAGATTTTTGCTTTTGGAAACTACATAATCTTTCATGTATTTCCTTGTGCATATGTGAGATTTTCTCTAGTACAGAGATTCCATGGATGAACAATGAAATGGATCATTCGGGAAGTTCTTCAGTATAGATGGACATTCTATTTTTTCAGCAGTGGGGCCAATGAATTGATATATTTTGAGAACATCTCAGGTGGTCCTAATGTGCATTCAATATTGAGAACCACTGCTTTAGTCCAGGGCAATGCTTCTCAAATTTAATGTAGATATAAATTATCTACAGATCTTGTTAAGTTGCATTTTTTTATTTGGTTAATCTGAGTGCATCTGTATTTGTAAAAAGCTCCCCAGTGATTCAGGACCACACTTTCAAATCTCTACAATTTCATTTCTAAATATTTCCTCTAGGGCATTCAAATACTTAGAAATGAAATTGTAGAGATATATGTGTATCTTCAGTGTTATTTGCTGTTTTCAAATTATTTGCAGATTTATATTGTTTTCAGTAATGATTTTTCATTTTCTCATCAACTTGGTATTACCTAATTTTTTAAATGTCACCAATATTATGAATTTCAAGTTGTGACATTTTTATTTAAATTTTTCTGACTAAAAGTAAAGGTACACTTCTTGTCAAATAATTCAAATAATTGGCCATTAAAGTTTCCCCCTTTTTAAAATTTGCATTCATATTCTTTATCCATTTTTCTATTAGTAGACCTTTTTTTAACATTTTGACTTGTTGAAATTATTTATATATTCAGAATACTAATCTTTGTTTGTTTAAATTCTGTGGGAATATCTCCTGCAGTGTGGCTTTATTTAAATCAGTTTATGGTATCTTACATATACCAAAGTTTGCCTGTTTGCATTTAAGATAGTCACATTTACCAATCTTTTTCATCTGGTTTGTGTTTTATGTCTTACTCTTTTTCCTACTTTAATACTATAAGGTAATTTTATATAATTAAAATATTTAAAAATATTGATTTTAATATTTGGACTTTTAATCCATGCATAACTTATTTATGCATATGATATGAGGTCCAAATTCATTTGTATTTTTTTTTCCCCAAAGCATAGCCAATTGCCTACCACCATTGACTGAATCTTTCTATAATGATTTGTAATACTCCACTATCATATTCAAAACCTGTCTGTATCTGTTCTGTGAGTGCTGTGAGTTTTCTTGTGAGTGCCAGTTTTATTCTAGGCTGTATTTTTTCCCGGGGTTTTATAATTAGCACTGAGAATTTGAAAGGATAAGTTATTCTCTTTTACTTTTCTTTGTTAGGATTGTTCTTGACTACTCTTGATCCTTTACTCTTCAATATGAATAAAAGTTTGAATTTGTTAATTATCTAAATAAAATGGAATTTAATGTAATTGTATCACATTTATAGATTTATGGGGGAAGAGTTAACATATTTTCTGTAATCCAGTTGAATTGTCCTATCAACTCCAATAGTACGTATCTTCTCTTGAATATTCTACAAAGACAAGTTATCTATTAGCAATGACTTGTTTGCACCTTTGCTTATAATACTTATCCTTTTAACTTATTTCTAAATCTTACTGAACTGATTAGGAACTCTACTATAATGTGAAACAGAAAAAGTGAACTTCCTTATCTTGTTTCAGTTTTAATGAAATATGCCTAACATTTCACAATTACAGATAATGAGCATTGTGAATTTTGTTGTATCTTTTTAGTCATATTTTGAAAGAAACTATCCCTAGCTTGCAACTTTTTGTTATAAATTATAGTATTTTTATATAATGCTTTTTCTATGTCTATTGACATGATTTTATATATATATACACACACACACACACACACACACACACACCCCTTAAATCTGAATTGAAGTATTAAATTTACAAACTGTTAAATAATTTCCTCATTCCTAGGATGAGAACACTTGCTTAGGCAACATTTTTATAGACATTACTGGATTCACTTGATGAATCCAGTGTTGCAATTAAAAATTTTCTGTGTTTATAAGTGAAATTGCTTTTCTTGTACAGTTCTTGCCTATATTTAATGTCACATTATGTCAGTTTCATGAAATGAATTGGCAATATTTTCCTCCTTTTATTTTTGTTAAGAAATTTTGTATCTTGAGTCTTCTCTTGAGTAGGCTATATAGCATCAAAATTAGTTCTCTAACTATTGGTAGATATCTTTTATAAAACGGTGTAGGCCTATTATTTATTGTTGCTAATAAAACATCCCAGGCTGGGCGCGGTGGCTCACACCTGTAATCCCAGCACTTTTGGAGGCTGAGGCAGGCGAATCACAAGGTCAGGAGTTCAAGACTAGCCTGGCCAATATCATGAAATCCCGTCTCTACTAAAAATACACACACAAAAAAAATTAGCCGGGTGTGGTGTCAGGTGCCTGTTGTCCTAGCTACTCAGGAGCCTGAGATAGAAGAATCGCTTGAACCCGGGAGGCAGAGGTTGCAGTGAGCCAAGATCGCACCACTGCACTCCAGATCGAGACTCCGTCAAAAAAAAAAAAAAAAAAAAAAACCCAATCAAAAAAAAAAAAAAAAAAAAAAAACCCAATCAATTGTTCCTACAGGCAGCCCATATTCTCCAGAGATTAGTTCTGTTCTACTTCGCATTTATGCCCTCTTCAATATGTGATTTCCAATTTCTAAGGAAATAGCAAGGAGGATAACTCCTGGGAGGTTTATGTGAGCCAATCCTGGAAAGAGCACACACTTCTCATATTCCACTGCTTAAAACTCAATCATAAGTAACTTTATCTGGGAATCATAATTTAGTTGTGTGCCAAGAAGAGGAAAGTGAGCTTGGTAATCACTTAGCCACTTTGCAACACCTAGAAATAAATAAGATATTTCTCTACTACTTAAGAAAAATTCTTTTTTCTTCTATAAATTTTCTTTTACGTCCCGTTTCAAAAAGTACCTTACAGTAGCAAGCATACAACTCAATTCCTGAAGGTACCATTTGAGTGTTACAGCTTCCAGCCTGATGGAAACAGTTTGATATTAAAATCCTAGAACAGTATTGCCAACTCCCTATCAAAAACGCAGTGTTATATACATAAAAACCTTCTTATCAGCTGGTGACTCTGCTGCCATTTGGTACATTTTTATTTTTCAATAAAATAACTAGAAAAAAACAACCATAGTCACTGTTGTTTTTGCAATATGTTGGAAAGGCAGGTGGTCATCCTATCTCTGGAGATTAAAAGCAATACAGAGATAAATGTGGGAAAAAAAGAGGAAGTGTGGAAGAAAGTGTGTGGGTTTAGCTGTTTGGTGAAACAGGATGAGAAGGGCTCTTATGTTACTCATCAACTGAGAAACATATTTCCATCTATTTATACTAACAAATCAATCTGGATGCATACACTGTGACTTCTATAATGCAGACAAACTCATAAAAATTTACTTAGGTATAAACACTTGATAGGATATTCATATCATAGGGGGAGAAACCAGTATAAAACCAGCCATGGAGTTTTCAAATTGCAAAAAGTAGTCTCTTTTTTCCCTCCCACAAAGATATTAATCAAATGTTCTTTCCATTCCAAGAATTAAACAAGAACTGGTTTAAGCCTTTGAAACTTCAGGCTCTCAGAGGGAATACACTAACTATAGCCATTTACTACATGTTTGTTTTTGTGTCCATTATTTTAGCAATGTTTTAACTCAAAGTGTTCTATAATTTATTCTCATCCTAACATTTTAATCTTGTTTCTACCAAGTTTAGCTGTAAAGCTAAACTGCCTGATCGGCAAATATGTCCTATATGTTTACGTAACTGTTTATTTCCAAATGCTGATCTCACAATTCTCTATTCATCCTCCCAAGTCCAAATTTATTCCATTATTCAAAGCCAAGTTCAAATTTCTTCTCATCAAGTATTTTCTGATTCTCCTCTCCACCTGCCCCTCTTCTGTCTACTTCCAGTTAAAGTTAGTCATTCTCTCACCTGAAGTACCATGATCTTTTCATCTGAACCTTTCTTATGACTCTTAGGATGTTCCACTTTATAGTTACTGATGTTCTCATTTTCTCTCTTAACTACATTCTAGACTTTTTGAGGGCAAGACCTGCCTTTGATTCCTCTTCATGGTCTCAATATCTGATGGGAACACTATGAAATATTCTATTATTATGACATATTTCAGTATTTATGAAATGAATAACTTTAAATGTATCTTCTGTATAGGTAAAGGTTGGTAGGCTGCTGATAAATATCTCAAAAGAAAAGTCATAATTTATAGCATTTGCCAATTTCCATGCTGTAAATACTGCCACTGTGGCCACTCTCAGATTGATATCACTAAATACAAAGTTGAGGAGAGATATGCAGTAGCAGACCATTTCTACCATATAGATTCAATACATGCAAATAATCCAAGATAACACATAACAGTAAAATGTAATAAAATATTGAGAAAGTGACATTTTGAGTTTCTAAAATTTTTGCTTTTAATATAATTTAACTTTAATATGATTTAATTTTAATAATGAATATGTTTAAAATGCGACTCACAAAATTCCTGAAAATCCAACATTTACCTTCACAAGTGCACCCGATGTTGACATTGTTGGTGCATACTTTGTATTTATACAATTTTGTTTAAAAATACTTCAAGAAAGGGAAAAACTATACGTGAAATGTAAGAAGAAATTCCATTTCTCTTCTCTTATGGACTTGTTCATTTTATCTACATTTTTGTTGCCTCCCCTCTTATTTTTCTCCTCCTTTTCCCCAGTTGTCTACCAGTTCTATTGCCAGTCCTGAACAACAAATGCTTTTTGTTCGTATCACTTACCTCCCTCAGATCTCATTTTTCAGTTGCTAAAAACCAGGCCCTCTAATGGCATTTTCCTTGAGTTTACTTCCTCATACACAAAGGTATGTATTGCAGCAAATACTCAAAAAATGCACAGTTGAAAAATCTCAACAGTATTGTTTGACTCAAGCATCCGTTCAGTGTAGTAATCCCATTTCTAATCCTACTGTTCTTCCATAGTCTCTGGAAACCTTCTGATGACAAGGAATTTGTATTCTCATAAAATAGTCTCTTTTATTGTTAGGAGACCTCTTGTTTAAGATATTTTATTATAATCACCTCAAGTCTACCATATTTATTTTTTTTCTACTAGATCAACTGAGAACAAATTCACAAGCAAATGCAAACATTATTCTTCTTCCTTACATTTTTTATATTTATGTAAACACTCCTGGTTCCATCATCAGTGTCCTAACATAGTACTGCATTTATGCACTTTACTATTCTGTCTGGCCTCTAATGGCAAAATAACATCTGTGTGTCACTAGCATGTTGTAATGACTGAAACTGAACACCTGACCTCTGGTATAGTTTTATCAGTAAACGCGTCTCCCAGAGATCCATCCAAGTTATTTAAAATTGAGAAAACAAAACAGCCAAATACAGATTCTTATTGAGCACTGCTGACATTCTCCTTCCATATAGACGTGAATCTACCACCAATACAAGTTGTAGTGTCGTAACCAGTTAGGTCTCTGTCAGGCTATGTAAGCAACTTGTCCACACTACTCTATTTTATTTCTTAAACTGTCAACAATTGTCAGATACTCAATATGTTCGTATAATTTTCTTTCTTGGTAAGTAATTAACCTACGCAAAAGGTAAATTGGTTTATTTTTGACATAGCTAATCCCTGATGTTCATTCCTCTCAACCCTTAAAAACCAAATATTGAGATATAATTTATACTTTTCCATCCTTCCACTATAGTAATATCTGTGAATAAAAGGTTTTAATGACAGTTAGGTGTATGCAAAAATACAGAATAAAAGAACTAACTTTTTACCAGGTAGTATATTTGGGTTTTCCACCTTTCAGAAACAAGAAGGGGTTGGTTTGGCTTATTTTTGGTGGATTTATCAAGTGATGAGACTGGAGTGTTCAAAACAAGGAAGTTCAGCAGGTTGGAGAGGTAGCTACAGAGCACGAGTGCCCAAGAAAATACACTTTTCAGTCTTAACCACATTTTTTTAAAGTTTTTAAAAACAGAATCAGATAACATCAAGAAAACAAAAATAAAAATACATGATATTTTTTATCTGGGGTATGAACATATGTTATACACTTAGTACCTGAGAGAAGCTAAATCATGTTAGTGTTCCTTACGTAATACCCAAGAGACTAGTTCACTTTCAATATATGAGTATTTTTAGTCAAAAGGGAGATGTGGCAAAGTATTTCTGTTCCTCGAAAAGTAGTAATTAATATGAGGGAGAATTACTTTTCAAATGAATGTGTTAAAGACTAAATCTCCAAATAAGGAACATTTAGAGCTGACAAAAATATTCCCATTAAACACATTCTGAGCACTTACTGTGTACTAATTATGATCTTGTAAACTACTCAGAGATCAATATAAAATAGTTCCCACATTCATCTGGCTTCTCCAGAAATAGCTACAAAAAGATACATTTGTTCATATCTTGAAAGTGAATAAAGGAAATAATTTTAGGTGTGATTAGCTAAGTAGTTCAGTTACAGCCACAAGGATGAATGCAGGGTCTGCGAATGGGCCCTTATCTTGTCCAGTCTTCATATGTGTATAACTCAACCTGGAATGTTTTTGTCCATTTGGATAGTTACAACATATTCCAAAAAAATCTTTGTATTGCCATTGCCATCTTTCTATCTTTATTTGAGTTGGGTGAATTTTCCTTAGATATACATATTTTATGTATATGTTTCTCATATAACTTGATATAATTGTATTTTTAATCTATGTTAATGTTTATTTCCTTCCATAACATATAAGCTACTGGAAAACAACTCTTTTATTACATTTTAAATCAATAGCACCTATCTCAGTCCCTGGTGCATAGCAAGTGATAAACATTTTCTAACCAAATGAATAATATATAAATCTGTAAGAGAGAGATCTTCTGAGATTAACCTTCCTATAATTAGACTTTCCCCATTATTATCATGTCTCAGTATAAACAAAGGCACATAATGATGTTACTAGACACAGACACACACACACCCACACACGCACATGTATTCAATACAATACATATCTAACTGTAGATCTAAGACAATATATAACATTTAATCCTCTTGCTGGAAATCAAGGCGTTAAAGAGAATTAAGAATATCTGAAATTTTGAGTTGTTGTGATTTATATTTAAATATAGGTCCCAGAAGCTAGCCCCAGTATAAAACAATTTCTGTCAAGAGACTGCCTTTTTTTCTAATGAATAATTTAGAACACAACCTTTATTTCCATGTGAACTGTCTTATATCTTAGCAGTAGGCATAGCATTTCAATAATTTATATAATTTTGAATACAGTATAGTTAATGCCATAAAAGCAATTTCTTTGATATTGAATTATAAGAGAATGCACTTAGAACACTGTGACTAATGATCTAGGGGCCAACACATGGCAAATTATCTTTTAATCCAATTTCAGAGAGAACTGTCACATGTAACCATAGGACTCGACTATCTCTTGGCACATAACTGCATGATAACCTTTGTTTGTATTATTTTTTAAAAACTAAGGAAAGGATTCTTTTTGTGAAAAGTAGATAAGGTAACATGAGAGTTAAAAATATAGATGATAATTTTTTTTTTGCAAGCAGAATATTAACATGAATCATGGTTTTATCATTAAGTTTCTGGTTAAAACCTACTCTCAGAATGTTTTCTAAGGCAAGACTCTAGACCTTTCTAAGGCAATTACTCTGTAAATCTAATCATGGTTAGTTCGTGACAGGTGAGAAACTACACACTAGTGTGATCATGTACAACTTTTATAATAAAACCAACAACATAATGTGAAAATGAATTCCTTGAGTCTTTCAAAGCCAAAAGAGTCTGAAGGCCTTGCCAAGATGTGAGGCAAAGATGGCAAGATTGTGGCTCTCTAGCCGAATCCAGACCATGCAGGGCTTTCAGCATATGATGAAATTTTGTACACACACAAATCTGCAGGCACTCTTTACTTTCATAAACCATGTAGACTTTTATATCAAGAAAATTGTCCAACACGTAATGATAAAGTGTCTTCATGTTTCTCTAATTCCTATAAAGGTGTCATTTGGGTTAGTGCCAGGTTAATCCACAGATATTTTGATGAAATTGTAAGGTACAAAAAAATTTAAAATTTCAGGTCTTAAGATCTAGCAAGCCTAGACTTTTCTATTTTTAGAATGGAAATTATCAGTGGTAGCCGCTGTCTTTAGGCAAGTGCTCTCTACTGGCCCCATCTATCACAATATGTATGTATACTTTGTCTTGACTCACGTTACTCATGTATGTTACTTATCTATAACATTAGGTATTTTTGTTTTTAACATAAGTAATCAGGGACTTGACCATCATGGGAAGTTGTATCATCTATTTCTGGAGTCTCTATTTTGTTCCATTGTTTATTTTATACCAACACCACACTGGGTTTGTAGTAGCTTTAAGATAAGTTGTGAAGTCACATAAGTTCTCCAGTTTTCTTTATTCTTTTAAACACTGTGCCCAAAAGTGGTTGCTTTTAACAACTACAATTATTTGTTTTACTCAGAAGACTGCAATTTGTGCAATTTAGACAGGATATTTGAGGCCTCACTGGGATGACTTAGGCAGTCAGGGCTTAGATGAGCTGAAGTGCTTCCCAGGCTTGCTCTCTCTCTGTTTCTGTTATCACAGTCTCTCCATGTGGCGACCACATGTGGTGTCTCCACATGTTCTCTCCAGCGTGGTAGCCCCAAGGTGGTGACACCATAGTGGGCCAGAGCTCCAAGAGTGAGTGTTCTCAGAGAACAGTACAGGAAACAAATGTTTTTTTGTTTCTTTGTTTTGTTTTGTTTTGTTTTGTTTTCCCAGTTTGGAAATCAAATAGCATTATTTCTTCCACAACTCTATTGTTTGAAGCAGCCAAGAGCCTACTCCCATTGAATACGAGGTGGGGAAGGGGAGAGATCCTATTTTTAGTGGAAAGAGTGTTAAAAATGTGTGGCCATGTTGATAGAACCACCACACGAACCAGCTATCACAAAAGTAGATGGTTGGTTGGAAGGAAGAATTGGCCTGGGCACGTAGTACTTTGCCCTAAGACAAAACCACACCCGCCCCCTCCAAATAAGTGATTAGTCTCTCAGTATATTACTCACAGTAAATGTTCGACAAATACTAACTCTTGCTGTGGGTAACCTTTTTTAGACATGTTTCCAGTAAGAAAGGCAGAAAGCCACAGTGTCCTATTTTGAATACCTATCCAACTACCTTCTCACTCCCTTTCTAGAGCACAGTGTTGAGAAGGGGTCACTATAAATAGTGTTGAGAAGGGCACACTATTTATTTCCAGCCAAGGTTTCAGCACCAATTCCCTGGTGAGCTTATTGGATCTTACGGAAATCTCGAGGATCTATATAAACATATAAACACAAAGACAAAAAGTAAAATATATCAAAAATCTTGTTAAATGGTGGCATTATATTAAATTGAACTATATGAAATTGCCAATATCCACTTGTTTTTAACTAAAGAGCAGTTTTAGATATTACAACCTAATATGCTACTTTTTTTTTCTTCTGTTTATGTATTTGTCTGTTTATGTATTTGTCTACATTCTTTTCAGTGAATGTATATTCTCTTCATGATTAGAAAAATAAATATTATTTACAAAGAACAAAGAAACCAGAGTATTTCAAAGAAGGCGTTATTTTTCTAATGGTGCTAAAATGACACATCGCCTCCGCAAATGCATAAAACACCAGAGCAGCTTTTAGATATAAAAATCTGCTAAAACACATTTTGAGAAACCTGAGTCTAACAAGGAATATGTATCCTGAACCTGAGCAGGCTTACCTTATAAAACCAGGAGCCAGGTGTTACATTATAACTCTGTGACTCCAAGGGTAGACATTGGATTCTCTCGTGTTTTCAAAAACCCTAAAGCAAGCTTTTAGCTATGGGAAATGTTTGCAAAGAAGGCAGCTGGGTTCTAGTTTGACACAGCTGGGCTGTTTCCTCTGGTTTATATGGAAAATAGTTCACTGCCAAGGATGAGGCAAGAAAAAAGTTCACTTGGGCCATTCCAGAGGGTATTGGTTGGCACATTTCCAAATGGAGCTGGCCACCAGGTTTATGGGAATAGTAACTACACTGAAAGAAGGTACTTGCTTTCCTTAATATAAATTCCTGGAAGGGGAATCATTGGCTCAATGGAATAGAAATTTTTTAAGTTCTTAAAATATACTGCCAAAGTGTTTCCAGGAAAAAAAAAGAAACCTCATTATTAATTCTTAATAAAATGTTACCATCACTGAAGATTTTGAAGTTATATAGTTGGTGCCTTAAGAATTATACTTCACTAGGATACCCACGTTAGTGTGCTGTAAGGTATTTCAATTGCGGTGTTCTTCCTACCTATTTTGTGACCATTTTCTACTAAGGAGGAGACTGAATTATGCAGGCATTGTAGATTCCCTGTGATATACAGCGCGACTATAAGTGTACTCCAGCCTTCTTGATGCTGCTGTTGTTGCCTGAGGGGGTAGCTGCTATTATGGTCCTGATTTTAAGGGGTGTTTTATATCTTTGAATCATCCAAGTAAGTGAAGCTGAAGCTAGCCTGAGGTACAGCAGGGATTTGAACTCTGGTGTATAAACACTCATGTGCAGAGGCTAGCTATTTATTGTCTCGCCAAAACGAATAAAAAATAAATAAAAATCTTTACAGTCCAAAATATTGAAACTCTTGTGTAACCATGTTGTGTTTTTGTCTTCAAAATAAAATGTTTGTACAGTATGTGGGAAATTTGCCTGCAACCAAAAATGTTAAAATCATTTCATAAATGTTAAGCTCTCTAAAGCCAGTAGCCTTTTAAAAGTTCATTTTATCACATTTAATTTTCATATATACTAGACCTACTTCACGTGTGTTTCATGTGTAAGTGTATGTTTTTATTTGCTACTGGCAAATTGTTATGCCTTTGCATAATCCATGTATTAGAGTTCAGAGAAGAAGGAGAGAAATAGAAAATAGAAGAAAGTAATTTCCACTTTAATTTCTCTATAATTCCATAACCTGTAAGGTTCATTCCTCTCAGAGTCTTACTTTCTTCTCTCTATTGTTGATCGTCTCGATCACTGCCATTTAGAACCATTCCCGACCTTTTCAAGGGAAAAGAACACAATGGTAAAATGTTGCCTATTGCATCTTTCTACTTCCAGTATGGTGCCCCTCTGCACCCACTATGCTGTTCTCAGTGAGTTTGAAAATGGACCGAGCGTGGTGGCTCAAGCCTGTAATCCCAGCACTTTGGGAGGCCGAGACGGGCGGATCACGAGGTCAGGAGATCGAGACCATCCTGGCTAATGGTGAAACCCCGTCTCTACTAAAAAATACAAAAAACTAGCCGGACACGGTGGCGGGTGCCTGTAGTCCCAGCTACTCAGGAGGCTGAGGCAGGAGAATGGCGTAAACCCGGGAGGCGGAGCTTGTAATGAGCTGAGATCCGGCCACTGCACTCCAGCCTGGGCGACAGAGCGAGACTCCATCTCAAAAAAAAAAAAAAAAAAAAAAAAAAAGAAAATGGATGCCAGTTAATAAGTCATTATCTCTTGTAGGGATAGTTACATTTTAACATTAGTTCCTTGAAGGCAAATAAATGTTCTGAGGATCTAAAAAAAAAAAAAAAAAAAAAAAAAAAAAAAAAAAAAAAAAACAAGGCCTTCCTAATTAGAGTGCAGATTTTAAATATAGGAGAGATAATTGTAAGGAGAGTTCTTTCTGGTGTTCTGTAAATTAGCGATTCCAAAATCTATAGATTTTGGAACTTGCTACATACTATTGGTCTACAATATCCTGAATCAACCTTTCTCCAATCCCGAATGATGAAAAACTCATCCGGTTATCCCTGATGATTAGCTGTGTGTGCAAACTACTGTCTTAAACCACCAAATTCTGTTCAAATTCCACCTGTTTCCAAAAGCCTTATCCAATATCAGCATCCCCTCAATTCTGTCTCCATAAGGAAGACTTAGAGTTACAAATCTGTGTTCCCAATACACCTTGGGAGTAAGTCTTTGTAGGACTAATGACTCTGCATTGTGATTAGAAATGTTGTATCCTTCTAACTCTTTAGACATGGACTCCTTAAGATTAGTCACCCTGAGTTGGTGCTTAATAAATGTCTATTGGATGGATGGATGGATGGATGGATGGATGGATGGATGGATGGATGGATGGGTAGATGGATGGATGGATGGATGGATGAATTAAAATAGTTCACTGCCTATTTTGCCAGTTTTTGTTTTATAGCTGACCCCATGAAGGACACAATAGATTGAGAAAAACTCATGTATAGGTATCCTAAATGAGAGAATGAGAGAAAACACTAAGGTAAGCAACATAATTCAAAGTTTGAACTGAAGTTTGACAGATACATTTTTCTTATACATATTCTTTACCCCTAAGTTGTCGTGGCATATTTTATCACTAGGTATTTCATGAAATTGGCGAGTTTGAATTTAAAACTCATGCTTGGTATCTTTTTCCTGTTATCACCATTTCTGAGTGAGGGAATGAGGGGAGAAGCCATAGAAATCTCTGAAATGTCATAAACTATGGCAAGTCAGTCATAGTCTATCAGTTGGAGAAAATAATGTTGCTGGTTAGATACAGACCATGAAACCATCAAGAACCCACAAGCAAACCAATTTAGAGAAAAAAGCACGAAACAATTTCTTATCTCAGTTTGAGAACAACACCTTTCCCAGGAGGTTTGTTATGTAATGTAGATCTGCTTTCACTTTTTGGGGGCCGGCCAAGACTGAAAAGGGAAGTGCCAGCCCAGTGAAAGGAAGAATGTTCTTTTGATATTGCCAGCCATTACCAGATATGGGAGTGCAAAAAAAGCCAGTTCTCCCAAGATTTATAGTTATGTCTAGCTTGTTGACTCAAGCAGTTTGGAAAAGCTTCAGAAATATAGTTCATCCAAACTAACCCAGACTCCAACTCTGTGAAGGAAAAAAAAAAGGTAGAAATAATATGCACGTAAATACTATTAGAGACAAATTCTTTTGATTCTAAATCTACAAAGATTCAAAAAAAAAAAAAAATACTGTGACCAACACACATTGGACTACCCAAGATGTAACAGACCATTCTGTTAAAAATAAATGTGTATGATTATTGTCCAATTACTTCTCTGGGTTTGCATGGCAAAAACCATAGTGGGCAAAGGACTAAGAAAATATTATGCTTCTAAATGACTTAGAAGGAATATTTCATCCCTAAACTCAGGGAATCCATGAAAAAGTCACACAGGATCCTTGAAATTATAATTATATATTCACCATATTCTCAGAATTTATATTACGTCTTTCTTGCAATGGTATATAATTTTATAGGATCTTTTCACTGAGACATCAAAGTATTAGCTTAGCACGTGAAAGGACAGTGAAATATTTGTTGAATAAACTGTATGTATCAGGCCCTCTCTCGGGTTCTGGCAATATGCTGTTGAATAAAGCAAACAATTTCCCTACCCTAGGTCTCTACTTAGGTTCTATGAAGAGATACAGATAATAAACAAGTAAAGAAATAAATACCAATGATAATGATGGATTGCAAAGAAAACTATCACAAGAAATGAGTAGAGGAGTGGAAAGGGGCAGAGAGTTAGGGATGCAAATAATTATTTCAGCAAGACACATACTGTCCTAGTGCATTCAGGCAGCTATAACAAAATGCCATAAACTAGATGGCTTATAATCAACAGAAATTTATTTCTCACAGTTCTGGAGACTGGGAAGTCCAAAATTCAGGCACTGGAGAGGGCCTGTTTTCTCATGGATGACACTTTCTCACTGAGTCCTTACATAGTGGAAGGGGTGACCTAGCTCGTGGGGTCCATTTTATAAGGGCAGTAATCCCTTCATGCTCTAATCACCTTTCCAAGGCCCCAGCTCCTAAGAGTATCACCTGGGGGGTTAAGATTTTTAATGAATGAATTTGGGAGGGACACAAACATTGGCCAGAGCGCAGACCCAGAAATACCTATTTTGCTTTGAGATCATCAAAGTCATCAGTGACACAATTTTTTTAAGATCAAATTTTGATCTTTGAAAATTCACTTAATAATGTACATTTCACTGTTTCTTCTTTGTGGTAAATTTTTGAGGTATGAGAAGTCACCGTGGGGAGAGGTGGGTTAAAGAGGATATCAAAGAGTTGGCATCACTTTTATTTTACTTCTTATTTGTCCTAGTGAACATATTTGGAGAATAGATCTCATAATTGTGTGCATAATTAAATAGATACATAACAACTTTTAAAGGTTTTTGGTAATGAGCCTACAACTTCAGAGTATGAATGAGAGGACATTCAGTGCATTCTCCTATAAAATACTGCTTTGATTTTATATCCTGACTGAGGAAACAGGTGTTTTTTGTGCCAGAATATCGTGGTAACAATAAATGCTGAAGTGATGATTTTCAGTAATCTCTGAGTGTTTGTGAGCCAGATTAAATAAATATTCCATCTACCTTTTAGCCCTGGCAGCCTAAAGAAGGCCTCCAAATGGATTTGTATGCACTGTGGTCTTTCATGGACTCTTACAGCTTAAGAGCTCGATGGGGCATTTAATTGATTCCAGTGAGTCAGTGTAACTGTCCAGAACCAAATAGTTTATGTCTTTTATTTGCAGTTAAAATAACTGTCAAATGCATCCTATAAGGGATTTTAATATCATCATGACCTCACGGGTCATGCAAGTTAATATTAGTTCAGGTGCTACTTTATTTATTCTTTCTAAAATCATCTGCACAGATTTTTTTTTAGATAAAAACTTTTAATACAATAAAATACCCTGTGCTTATATGATTCCTATGATATCCAGATTAGTCACCCTGATGCTGGCTTCTCAGTTTGTTAATGGTCATGTTGCAGGCAGCATAATGAATTCTTGAAAGAAATTAAAGTTTTATCTTTGAAGACCGCTCATTAAACAAACAAAATAATTTATTTCCATACATCAGAAAATATGTACACATTAAAAGCAAATAATGCCATGCACTCACAAACTCAGTTGCTCATTATCAAACAAACAGTGGGGAATAATCCAAAATGGTAGCCTGTGTGAAAGTCATTAGAATCTGGTTTGGACATGCATTCTAAGATTTTTCTTACTGAAGGTGATTCATACCTGGCCTGAAGACACCCACAGATGGGCTCAGAAGAGGGAAGGTGTATGGAGCAAGTCAAATTGCCTAAATTTTTTGGTGAAAGTGAAACTAACAGGAGACATAAGTTATCTTTAGAGAATCTAAATATGTAGATACATCTAAATACACATTATCTCCTCACTGTGGAAGCAACTAAATAAAAGTTGAAGACCATGTGCTAAGTAGTAGATGAATTTTAGGCCAGTGAACAATTAAAGGCAAAGCATGTTATGAATGTAAGGGACCAAGAGTGGTTCATTTAAATGGATATGGAGGTTTTAAAATATGTTTCACCCAACACAACCTTTAAATCTACTTTCAACCTCTGTTGCTTAGAAAGCTTACAATGTTGTTAGATCTCTCTAACTGGTAATACACAACAATTAATTATGACCACAGTTGTAAAGTCTTGTATACCCCTTATTAGAGTTTCACTAGGAGATATTCTGTGATTTAGTATGAAATCTAGGACTTCTGCCTTTTCATTTTTTATGGTGTCATATAATGAAGATAGTGAGGATGATATTATAATAATTATTTCCAGCATAGTAAATGAGCTTACACTCATTAATATATTTCTTTATAACTCTGCCCTAGGTCATAAATACTTAAAGTACATGACAATTCAAAATACTTCTTAAAATCTGTAGTTATTTAATAGATTAAAAACTGGTTGAATTGATAAAATACATCTGCTTCTTTTTGCATAAATTATTTTAAGTATTTAGAAAAGTAAGTGAGGGAGTCTGAAATAAGATATACAGAAAAGTGGCACACATCTAGAATAGTACATTATTTTTAACTCTCCTTTTTTTTGAGGGGGTGTGTTTTCTATGCAAGTGCTTAGCTTGATGTGCTGATGTGCTCTGGGACCATCTAAAACCCTTCTCAAAACCACATCTTATTCTGGCGACTGAGCTGACAATTGTTATCATCATCCAGTTGACCAATTCTCTATACCACCATTTCTGCGGTCCTACCTTAAGGTTATTAATAGTTTTCCTGGCCTGGTGTGTGGGGGCTCACTCCTGGAAACCGAGCACTTTGGGAGGCAGAGGCAGGTGGATCACCTGAAGTCAGGAGTTTGAGAGCAGCCTGGCCAACATGGCAAAACCCCATCTCTATTAAAAAATACAAAAATTAGCTGGGTGCGGTGGCAGGCGCCTGTTATCCCAGCTACTCCAGAGGCTAAGGCAGGAGAATTGCTTGAACCCAAGAGGTGGAAGTTGCAGAGAGCAGAGATTGAGCCATTGCACTGTAGCCTGGGAGACAGAGTGAGAGACTGTGTCGAAAAAAAAAAATAAAAGAAAGAAAGTTTTTCTCTATTATAAATAGTCTGCACTCAATAACCTTGTGCTTAAACTATTCTACGTAATTGACTTTAAAATAAACCAACACAAAATTAATATCTACTGATTTGAACCCAAAAGATATACCTATTGAACTTGTTTTACTCCTATAAAATGGGAAAGGAAAATGTGGAAAATATTTGCCCTCTCTTAGTCACTACCTATCCGCTTCCCTCTTTTAATTTAAATTTATTGATGGCAAGTAATACGCCTTTAAACTTTTGCATTTACTTTGGGTTGAGAATTATTCCCTTCATGATAGTCAGTAAAAGTTGGAAGTTTTAAACTGAATATGCAATAGTTTTGAATATTCAGCAAAGCAACACCTGTTTTTGTCTCCACAAACCACCATGCCTGTGAAGGATTTCACTGGCCCTCTTACACACAGCATCTGCTGCCAACAGGTGATGCATTTCTGGGGAGAGCAACCTTGCCAGAGGGATTTTCTCTTACTAACACCCTCTTTGCAGATGTGTATTCCCTGTATGTCCTGAATTATGAGGTCCTGGAAGGCAATTGCAATCACTGAGAATGACATGCCACACCTGGAATTTACCACTCTCCCCACAACTACACAATCTCTTATAGTTAAATGTCAAATCTAAGTTTATTTCTAAGGGACTTGTTTCTCTATATAGTCAAATACTAGTGCTGAATATTAGTTTAGCATAATGTTTAGCACTTTAAATATATGTAGATGTGTAAAGATCCAACTAAGCTATTTTATGATCAGACAATATTGACAAAATAATGGTATTTCGAGGATAGAATTAATGTTCCTATGGCATTTCATTATTTCTCTTGATATACATATCTCTGTCTAACCTTAAATCAATTATATTTTTAATAAATAAGTGAAGTCACTAGGCGAGACTAAGAGCCCTACAAAGTATATTGCATATAAAGGAAAAAAGTACTACATTTTTTTAATAGTGGGCACTGCTATGCACTGTATGTATGTTTATGAATACAGATGCTCCTCATGTTATGATAAGGTTACATCCAAATAAACCCATTGTAAATTGAAAATGCAATTAATACACTTAAACTATTGAACATTGTAACGTAACCTAATCTTCGTTAAACATGCTCAGACACTTAACCACAGTTGGTCAGAATAATGTGACAAAAAGCCTGTTTTATAATAAAATGTTGAATATTTCATGTAGATTATCAAATACTATACTGAAAGTGAAAACAAAATGGTTGTATGGGTACTCAAAATATGGTTTCTACTGAATGGGTATTATTTTCACACCATTATAAAGTAAAAACATTATGACTGAAGCATTGTAAATCAGTGACCATCTATATATGTATATCTGTCCATATGCATATATATATATATATATATGTCCACATGTGCTTTACAGTTTATTAAATCAAACCTATGTCTACAACTAAATATCTAAAGTATACTTCTAGTTTAATGTTGTAAATGTATTATTATTAACTCTCCTATTTACCAGTGTAATGCAGTTTTTTGTACTTTCCTTCTACGGTATTTTAATGTTTTTAATTTTTGTTCTGTTTTAGTTAAGCTGAAAAGACCCCTCTGGGATGGTTTCAAAATTTTCATTATTTGCCTGAGAAAAGCTCACTGAAGAGTTTGATGATAATGTGTTTTAAATGTCAATTGAACTATGTCATTTAGAAACAGTTACAGTGGTATATTACTTAGGAACAAGCCTTCTCCTCAATCATATCAACAGTTACACATAATCAAATACTTAATATTTGTAATTATATCATCCTTGATTTTCTTGCGGCTGAGTTTTGGTTCCATAAAGAGTCAAACAAAATTCAAAGTATGGGTAATTTAATGAATCGTCACAATAGATTTTAGTTACTAGCTTTAAAAGGAGCTATGAAAATATATCTCTTGCATAAAGAAACCAAAGAAGGGAACAATTTAAAAGATTTCAGTAAAAATCTTATTTTTCTAATGATTACCAAGGTGTGTAATTGCCATTTATTTATATTTGAACTGGAATAGTAACACATTGTATAAAGTAACCCAAACTTATTTATGGCATAGGTCACTAATACGCACTACAAAAGTGAAAAATTTCTGAGAACAATTTTAAGGCATAGGAAAAGAGCACTACTAAAACGAAATTCAAACACCATATGTGTGTTTAATGGCATCTAATAATAATAACTAACACTAATGTCAGACACTTTTCTAAGTCCTTTAACATGTATTGACTTACTTAGTCTCCATAGCAGCCGGATAGGACATGTACTATTATTGTCTCCAGCTCTCAGATAAAGACACTGAGGCTAAGATAAATTAAATAACTTACTCTAAATAATGCAGTTAGCCAATAGAGATTTATACTCATGCTGTTTGAGGATTCAATGAGACATTTGATTTCTCAGATAATATAGAAATTTAATCCTGGAAGTTAGTTTAGAGACTTTTCTCTCCAACTTTTCCCAAATGTATTATGTGATTAAATTCTGCGATAAAAACTTTTATAGTCTAATACATCAGAGAAAATGCAATATAATATTTCCCCCTTGACTCATGGATTTACAGTGCAAAAGGGCATAACAAAGGATGAGAAGTCTTGAAGTGATCTGTTTCAATCAGTATTTGCCAGTCATTACTGATAAGAAATCTTTATTGTATCCACCTTTCACAGTCCTTAGAATTTGTGTTCCTTAGAACACAATTTTTGAGAAAATCTAGCCCTACTACCTGGCAGATAGAAAACTAAACCCAAAAATACCTTTGTGACCATGAAATCTTACCTCCCAATCATGGACATGTCCTAACTCACCCAGCTTTTAAATCCGTATGTAGGAATAACCATTCTGCTATTTCAAGTTTCTTCTATATTCAGTCTTATTTAACCATTTCAACAAGGAAAACATCAAACAGTGAGGATCCATGGATAAAATAGATTGGTTATATTCTAGTTTATTTAATACAAATTACTCATAATACATATTTAATTTAATCAATGTTTAACCATTTTTGTTATTAAATATTCCATTTATCCTGAGGTATTTAACTTCTAAAAAATTAGAGAAAAAAAATAAACAAAAAACACCTAGAAAGTCTTGAGGTTCTAGAGAATCCATCTTTCAGGTGAGGCCCATAGGCCATAAATACATTTCACCATCATACCTTTCTTGCATGATATTATGGAATTAATCATATGTACTTCAACAAAATGTTATATATTTTTTTCTAACCACTGCATATTTTCTCATTTCAGTTCCTCCTAAGATATATGACATCTCAAGTGATATGACCATCAATGAAGGAACCAACGTCACTCTTACTTGTTTGGCCACTGGGAAACCAGAGCCTTCCATATCTTGGCGACACATCTCCCCATCAGGTAAAGTAGGAAGGCATGAGTGTTGTTTGGGTTGTTCGTTTTTCTCCTGTAAACTCACTTGTTCATAACTTAACAGTCAATTTAATTTTTTGTATTTTATTCTTGTGGTAGGGAAAATACATTTATTTATTTATTTATTTATTTATTTATTTATTTATTTATGAGACAGAGTCTTACTCTGTCACCCAGGCTGCAGCTCAGTGGTGCAATCCATTCTCACTGCAACCTCCGCCTCCCAGGTTCAAGCAATTCTCCTGCCTCAGCCTCCTGAGTAGCTGGGATTACAGGATTGCACCACCACATCTGGCTACTTTTTTTTTTTTTTTTGTATTTTTAGTATAGATGAGGTTTACCATATTGGACAGGTTGGTCTCGAAATCTTGGCCTCAAGTGATCTGCCCAATTTGGCCTGCCAGAGTGCTGGAATTACAGGCATGAGCCATCGCACCTGGCCAAAATGTATATTTTTATACTTACTCTTCATACCTAAAGGCACTGCAGTTCATAAAAGTTAAATGGGCTGGGCATAGTGGCTCACTCCTGTAATCTCAGCACTTTAGGAGGCCGAGGTGGGCAGCTCATCTGAGGTCAGGAGCTCAAGACCTGCCTGGCCAACATGGCGAAACCCCGTCTTCACTAAAAACACAAAAATTAGCCGTGTGTGGTGGTGAATGCCTGTAATCCCAACTACTAGGGAGGCTGAGGCAGGAGAATCATTTGAACCTGTAAGATGGAGGTTGTAGTGAGCCGAGATCGCACCACTGCACTCCAGCCTGGGCACAGAGCAAGACCCTGTCTCAAAAACCAAAAAAAAAAAAAAAAAAAAAACAGCAACAACAAAGCTAACTGAATACTTTTCAGTCAGAGTCCAGAATACAACCTATGTCTCTTGATTCTTAGTCAAGGTTATTTTCACTTTCGTATCCTGGATAATCACCAATCAATAGACAAAAGGATCAAATGGAAATATCACAAGAGAAATGTCATCATTTAAATGTGTAAGGGATTTATTCGATCAGCGTTCACATGTTGATAGGTCAGCATGAACTGCTAAAGTAATCAGGGGAGAATAAAGTTAATCAAATTATGAGTTTGCTGGGTCTGATTTCAAACTGCAGCTTTCAATCAAGGATTTTGGAGTTAGAATTAAATTTTAGTGATGAGGGATCTAAAAATCCAAGAGTTTATATAGCTCATGCAGAACCGCATAGCTAGTTGAAATGAAATATATAACATGTTTATAGGTTTCCAGTACTTCTGCTATAGTGCACATCCTCCCACAGAGATTATAAATCAATTTTAGGAAGTTGATCAGAGTCATTATCAAAACAGGTCTTTTTTCAAAGTCACAATGCTAACAGAATTATCAAGTTGTGTGAAACTTAACTTTGAACTACATAGCTTTCGGAGCACCCTGAAGTCAGCGTGGTATTTTTAATAAATAGGACCCCACTTCATTTCAGATGAATGAAATTAGATTTTATTAGTTTCATATTTTTTTTTTTGTGAAAATAGCTTGAGCAAGGCTGGTGCAATGAAGCTGCTTTTAATGAAATCAGAAAGGCATATTTTATATAGGTGTAGAACGAGCACAATTGAAACGTAATTTATCTGCTAATGTTTTCTTTAATATTACTTACCCTTAAGTGATTTTCAGTTTACTCATTTGTGCAGTGTGTCTAATGAATCTTACCCACACCACATGCTTAGTATTGGTATTAAGTGAGAAAAAAATCAACATATCTGCAATATATGTTTATATAATATGCATTATGTCCCCTACAATATATCTGAAGTATGAGTGCGCTCTTGACTGCCAACACTTAACTCTCTAGAACCGCTAAAAAATCATGAAACTGATATGTGAGTGCTAAATTCATAGCAGGACTCTCCATGGGGTATAAGTGCAGCAAATTCAGAACAAGGAGTTATATACGTGTGTTCTTAAGACAAGTTCCTTATTCATCAAATCTGCCAATCCTTGTGCACATCTCTTAGCTTTGGTTACCACCAGCTAGTTTCTTACTTTCAAAAATTGCATGAAAATAATCCTCAACTATTGTGAGACTCAAAAAGTACAATAGGCATAAATGTGTTTTAAAAAGTAAAACTTAATATGTAAATGTGAAGCTGATTCTTAATCATCTTTCCAGGAGTTTCAATCTGATATGGTAATATAATTTTTGTAAGAGGGAAACACATAATCTCTATCTTCCTATAATTTAAGATTAATATTATGGATTTAACTGTCCTGCTTTGCAGTGCTTGTTATTATGCACATTCTTCTTTTATAAAGTGGTTGGATACATTTTAGTTTAATTAAATAGGAATGTTGGTTAGTGAAGTTATTAGAATAATGATAATGGATAACATCATGAAACTGAAAGAAGACAGATTGGGTTTATAAGTTAAACTGTGCATAGATTTGTTTTTCTGATCCTGCCATACTGAGCAAATGAGTAAAATTAGCATAAATATTAACGATTATCCAATGAATAACTAGACTTGGAAGATATTTTTATAAACACTTACAATCATTTCAAATTATAATTAATGAATGATCTACATTCAAATGCACAGCACCTAAAGGAAAAAGAAAACAACCCACAACACTGGAGTTCCTGCTTTAAGGAACATGTCCGATGATTCTATTAGCTTTTTGACTTATTAATTTATATTTAAAAGCAAAATTCAAGATTATGAGCTCCATTGACCTCTTTGTATTTTGCATAAGAAACATTAATATTTTGCATGTTCTCAGCTCTTCTTTTGCTGTATCATGAAAGAAAATGTGTCCCAAAAGAGCAGTTAACATGTGAACATGTTTAGTGTTAAAAGCAGATATAAAAATAAATACATAAATAAATGAAAACATATAGATATGCCTCATGTCAATATGAGAAGTAATGACTAGTTCTTGTATGTGTCTGATTGATTTAGGGTTTTTACCAATGCCTATGGTAATTCTTGCTGACTCATTCATGGTCAATTCCAGTTTTAAAAATCAGTAATAATGGTTGGTCACAGGATGATAGCTCCATAGAGCTTCACCCTAATTTACAGAAAAATGAGGCTGTGTGTTCAACCACATCACAAACATCACTGGAGCCAGCTAGAGTTGCCATTCTACTTTTTAACTCTTGCAGCTCAACTATACTTTCACCAAAAACAAAAAACTCACCTTTCCTGAGATGTTTCTGGATATGTGAGCTTCCTTACAGTTCACCTTATCAATGATTATTTCTTTTTTCTATTCTATATTTGAGAATTAAATTCAAATTTATATTTTAAAAGGTTACAGAAATCAAACAGAGAATATTCTGTATCCTTTACCCAGTTAGATTCATCGAGATTTTGTCAATTTGCTTCATCACTTTCTCTGTGGCTAGACTAAGTATATACATGTATGTATTTCACTGAATCAGTTGAAAGCAAGTTGCATACACCTTGGCCTTTTTTTATCTCTAGATGTTTTTTATCTCTAGATATTTCAGCGTTCATTTCTGAAGAACAGACATTTTCTTTACATAGCCACAGTAATTTTTAATTTCAGTAAATTTAACATTGGTATCATACTTGTATTCAATTAATCATCCATATTCCAATTTGGTCAACTGATACAATAGTCTTTTTTATAGAATACTTTTTTGTCTAGTACAGAATCCAACCCAGAACTCTGTATTACATGTAGTTGACGTATCAGTTTAGGCTCCCCTAATTTAATTTTTCAGTCTTTGTCATTACGGAACATTGACTTTTTTTTTTTTTTTCAGCAATGTATACACTCCCCACCCTTCCTTGTTTTTTGGAGATGACGTCTCACTCTGTTGCCCAGGCTGGAGTGCAGTGGTGTCATCTTGGCTCCTTGCGACCTCCACCTCCTGGGTTTAAGTGATACTCCTGCCTCAGTCTCCCAACTAGCTGGGATTGCAAGCGTACACCACCAGGCCCAGCTAATTTTTGTATTCTGAGTGGAGATGGGGTTTCACCACATTGACCCCTTTTTAAATAGAATATTTCTCTTTTGTGGGTTGTCTCATATTTTCTCATGAGATTTCTAGTTATGTCGGTACAGAAGTAAGTGAAGTTGTATCCTTCTCAGGGAATCAGATCCGGAGTCAAATAATATTCGTGTGTCCCTCATTTGTGATGTTAATTTCAATTAATCAGTGTGTTATCTGCTTTCCACACCATATAGTTTATTCCTTTTTCTTCCCTGTGCTACCAATAAACAGTCTGGGAGAGATTTTAAGACCGTGACATCCAAATATCTGCTCTATGTTAACTCTGCCCTTAGATTTGACATTGTTGATGATTCTTTTGCACTCAGCCTTCACTCTGATGATCAAACTGATGATTTTTTCTAGATGGGGCAGTCCTTCTGCTTTTACTAGTTAGCACTTGACATTCTACTGTAGAATTCTCCTTTCTCCTATTTATTATTTGTTTGTTTACTTTTATGGCACGAACTCGTGGATTCACAATTTATTTATTTATTTTTTAAATTTATTATTATTATTATTACTATTTTGAGACAAAGTCTCACTTTTGTCCCCCAGGCTGGAGTGCAATGGCACAATCTCGGCTCACCGCAACCTCCGCCTCCCAGTTTCAAATGATTCTCCTGCCTTAACCTCCCGGGTAGCTGGGATTACAGGCATGTGCCACCATGCCTGGCTAATTTTGTACTTTTAGTAGAGAGAGGGTTTCTCCATGTTGGCCAGGCTGGTCTCCATCTCCTGACCTCAGGTGATCCACCCACCTTGGCCTCCCATTTTTGTTTTATTATACTTTAAGTTCTGGGGTACATGTGCAGAATGTGCAATTTTGTTACATAGGTATACACATGCCATGGTGGTTTGCTGCACCCATCAACCTGTATTTCCCCTAATACTATCCCTCCCCTAGTCCCCAAGCCCCTGACAGGCCCCAGTGTGTGATGTTCCCCTCCCTGTGTCCATGTGTTCTCATTGTTCAACTCCCAATTATGATTGAGAATATGCGGTGTTTGGTTTTCTGTTCTTGTGTTAGTTTGCTGAGAATGATGGTTTCCAGCTTCATCTATGTCCCTGCAAAGGACATGAATTCATCTTTTTTATGGCTTCATAGTGTTCCGTGGTGTATATGTGCCACATTTTCTTTATCCAGTCTATCATTGATGGACATGTGGGTTGGTTCCAAGTCTTTGCTATTGAGAATAGTGCCACAATAAACATACGTGTGCATGTGTCTTTATAGTAGAATGATTTATAATCCTTTGGGTATATGGCCAGTAATGGGATTGCTGGGTCAAATGGTATTTCTGGTTCTAGATCCTTGAGGAATTGCCAAATTGTCTTCCACAATGGTTGAACTAATTTACAGTCCCACCAACAGTGTAAAAGTGTTTCTATTTCTCCACATCCTCTCCAGCATCTGTTATTTCCTGACTTTTTAATGATCGCTATTCTAACTAGCATGAGATAGTATCTCATTGTGGTTTTGATTTGCATTTTTGAAAATCTTTAATGTTTTTGTTGGTCAAATTGTCCCTAGTTTGACCAGTAGGAGTCACACTAAATCTGTCTCCTGTGTCTTTATGACGTTAACCCATCATTTTCTTTACTTCTATGCTTTCTGGCATAAGAAAATACAATAGGCTTATCTTTTCTGCCTTACTTCTGGAAACAACCATTTCATTGAACTTTAATTGGTTTTATACCATACGCTTGGAGTTAGAATCATTATTTTTTGCTTTAGAAATGTAACTTAACTACTTTATAGTAAAATTATCAAAGACTCAGAAGTCTAGGCTACATCCTATGATATTCTGTTAAACCACAGTAAGACCTTAAATAACTTCAGGGTGAGGGATAGAAAAGATATTTTGTCCGGCTTTATCTAACAAGAAGCCTGGCACAGAGCTTGTAATCTGTGTGTATGCAAAGAGTGCTAGAACTAATAAGAAAAATATTTACCTCAAGGAAAATATAGGAGGGTAGCTGTCCTATGACTAGAGAGACAAGTAGGCTCATAGATCTTTACATGTGATCCTACTGCTTCTGTTCATCTATGACTGGTTCTTTATCTGTTTCAAATTTTTCAAGGTTTTCTCAAAATTCCTCGTATGAAGTGTATGATTTCATTTCTACCAGGAATTTACTTATGAGATGGTGCCAGTAGGGCCTAGTGATTAAGATAATGCATTTTGATGTCAGTTGAGTTTGAGATCCAGATCTTCCTCTTACCAAAAGTAACATCTCAGAAAAAAATGTTAACTTCCTTAAACTTCAAATACAAAATGGCAATAACAGTTGTACCCAATTCACAGAATTGTTATATGAACAATAAATGGAATAGTATGCAACAATGGACAGAGTTTATAACGTACAAACATTTCATATTCTTAGCTGTTAATATACTTCTAAAATGTGTTTAAATTTTTGACCAGTGTATTAGTTTATTCTCACGCTGCTAATAAAGACATACCCAAGACTGGGTAATTTATTAAGGAAAGAGGTTTAATTGACTCATGGTTCCACAGGACTGGAGAGGCCTCAGGAAATTTACAATCATGGTGGAAGGGGAAGCAAAACTGTCCTTCACATGGTGGCATCAAAGAGAAGTGCCAAGCAAAATGGGGGGAAACTCCCTAGTAAAACCATCAGATTTCTTGACAACTCACTCACTCTCATGAGCGCATCATGGAGGTAACCACCCTCACCATTCAATTACCTCCCACCAGGTCCTTTCCAACAACACGTGGGGATTCTGGGAACTACAATTTGTGATGAGATTTGGGCGAGGACACAGCCAAATCATATCAACCAGATAGAATTTGTAACTCTGTTCCTGAAATTAAGGGGCCTCTTTATGACTCTTGAAAATGTAATTCACATAGCTGCTCACAAATGAAGTTACCATGAAGGTAAAAATCACTGTAAACTTCTGGAGAATATTGACAAGTATACATGAGGCTTCAGGTTTTAAAAATAAAGAAAAAAATAAAATTGTATTACACAGTATTGTATTAATAAGCCTAGAAATAATAAGAAAAAATAAAAAAAATTAAAGGAAAAAAATTTAAATTATAGATATGTGTATTAGTCCATTCTCCCATTGCTATAAAATACCAGAGACTGGATAATTTGTAAAAAAAAAAAAAAAAGTTATATTGTTAAAAATGTTAATCACAGTTCTGTAAGCTGTACAGGAGGCATAACAGCTTCTGCTTCTGGGGAGGCCTCTGGAAACTCATAGTCCTGGTGGAAAGTGAAGGGGAAGCAGGCATGTCTTACAATGCTGGAGCAGGAGAAAGGGGGTCAGGGGAGGTTCTACACTCTTTTAAACAAACAGATCTCCTGAGAATTCTATCATGAGAGCAGGACTAGGGCAATGGTGCTAAACTGTTTATGAAAAATCACCCACTTGATCCCACCAGTTCCCACTAGGCTTCACCTCCAACATTAGGGATTACAATTCACATGTGACTTGAGCAAAGACACAGGTCCAAACCATATCATTCCTACACTGACACCTCCTAAAAATCTCATGTCCTACTCACATTCTAAAATGCAATAATACCTTCTCAACAGTCCCCCAGAGTCTTAACCTTATTGCATCATTAACTTAAAAGTCCAAAGTTCAAAGTTTCATCTGAGACAAGGCAAGTCCCTTCTGCCTATGCACTTATAAAGTCAAAAAGAAGTTAGTTACTTCCAAGATACAATGGGGTATAGGCATTGGGTAAATACTCCCATTCCAAAAGGGAGAAATCAGCCAAAAAAAAAAAAAAAAAAAGGGAAGATACAGGCCCCATTCATTTCTGAAACCCAGCACTGCAGTCATTAAACCTTAAAACTTCAAAATAATCTCCTTTGACTCTATGTCTCACAGTCAGGACACACTGATGCAAGGGCCGAGTTCCCAAGGCCTTGGGCAGCTCTGCCCCTATGGCTTTGTAGGGGTCAGTCCTTATGGCTGCTCTCATGGGTTGATGTTGAGTATTTGCTGCTTTTCCAGGTGTAAGGTACAAGCTGTCGGTGGATCTACCATTCTGGGGCCCTCTTCTCACAACTCCACTAGGTAATGCCCCAGTAGGGACTCTGTGTGGTGGCTCTGACCCTACATTTGCCCTCCATACTGCCCCAGTAGAGTTATTCATGAAGGTTCCATCCCTGTAGTGGGCTTCTGCCTAGATGCCTGGATATCCAGGCTTTTCCATTCATCCTTTGAAATCTAAGCAGAGGCTTCCAAGCCTCAACTCTTGTACTCTGTGCACCCACAGGCTTAACACCACATCAAAGCTGCCAAGGGTTATGGCTTGCAGCCTCTGAAGCAGCGACCTGAGCTTTATATGGGCCCCTTTGAGCCATGTCTGGAGCTAGAGTGGCTGGGATGCCGGGAGCTATGTCCTAAGACTGCATAAGGCAGCTGGGCCCTGGTGGCCCACAGAACCATTCTTCCTTGGTAGGCCTCCAGGTCTGTGATGGGAGGGGCTGTCATGAACTTCTCAGAAATGCCTTTGAGGTGTTTTCCTCATTTTTCTATCAGCCTTTGCCTTCTTTTTAATTATGCAAATTTCTGCAGCCATCTTGAATTGCTCCTCTGAAATGGGCTTTAGTTTTTTGCCACATAGCCAAGCTGAAAATTTTCCAAACTTTTATGCTCTGCTTCCATTTAAAATATAAAAGTTCCAGTTTCAGGTCATTTCTTTGCCCACACATAGAAGCGTATATTGTTAGAAGCAGCCAGGCTCCTTCTTGAACACTTGGCTACTTTAAACTTTCTTTTGCCAAATACCCTAAATCATCATTCTCAAGTTAAAAGTTCCACAGATCTCTAGAGCCTGGCTCTTTGCTAAAGTGTAGCAAAAGTGTCCTTTACCCCAGTTCCCAATATGTTCCTCATTTCTATCTGAGACCCCATCAGCCTGGATTTCATTGTCCAGATCACTATCAACACAACCATTCAACAAGTCTCTATGAAGTTCCAAATTTTCCCTCATCTTCCTGTCTTCTTTTGAGCCCTCCAAACTCTTCCAACCTCTTCCCATTACCCAGTTCCAAAGTCCATTCTACATTTTCAGGTATCATTATAGCAATGCCTTCCTCCTCAGTACCAATTTTCTATATTAGTACATTCTTGCACTGCTATAAGGAAATACCCAAGACTGCATAATTTATAAAGAAAGAAGTTTAATTGGCTCCTAATTCTGTAGGCTGTACAGGAAACTTACAGTCATGACAGAAGGCAAAGAGAAAGCAAGAGCAAGAGACGGAAAGGGGAGGTTCTCCACTCTTTTAAACAAGAAGATGTCATGAGAACTCTGTCATGAGAACAGCACTAAAGGGATGGTGCTAAGTTGTTTATGAAAAACTCCCCCCATGATCCGGTTACCTCCCACTAGGTCCACCTCCAACATTGAGGATTATAATTCCACATGAGACTTCGGTGGGGATGCAGATCAAAACCATATCAAGGAGATAAAATATCTAGAAGCATGTTGAAAGCCATTTAAAAATATTCACTTATTTGTGGCTATTTATTTTGATGTCTATTTCCAAGTTCATTTCTTTCTATTCTTTGGTAACTGGAATATCCAGACATGTTCATCCTTTAGCCTGGTGGCTTTTATTAATTGACAAAGGTGTTATTGGCTCTGAAGCTAAACATGTGAGCACAACACTAGGCTATATGTCTCAAACTCTTTTTTGTCTAATTTCCATATTCTTAATGTTTTGATAAGGCATTACTACATTATCATAGGCATTAAGGCTATTGCCTAACTCAAGATAAAGAACGCTCAACTTATGTTCTTTTTCTCCTGCCATGTTTGAGATTCCTCTTCTTCCTATTTGGCAGATCCTTATTTTATTAAATATTCTCTTTTTCTTATGTTTTTAACTTTTTCCTTTCTACTGACCCTATCCTGCTCACATTTAGAAAGACTCAGGTCTCTTATTTCTTAAATAAATCACTTGACACCGCTCACTTTTGTTTAATAAACAGTCATTGTTCACTTATAAAGGAGACTTCAAACAAGTGATCTAAGGCATAGGGACAGAATCAGAATGCCATGATTTTAAGGACCCAAAAGATGAAAACCTTTTTAGGAATAGTGAGTAGTGAATAATATCAATCAGGTCAAATAAGATACAGACAATATAGATACCTCCGGGGTAAGTATTTTCATGGTCAGTTAGGCAATTCAGTGTCATAATGGGAGAGAAACAATATGGAAGATTGGAGTAAATGAAGAACTTAGATGTGGAGGCATATTAGATTGGTGCAAAAGTAATTGTGGTTTCAGATCGTGAATTTTAAATCATTATAACTAAGCTCAAACACACCTTTATTAATCAAAATTGGAACCATTAAAATCAACACACTTTTGCCAATGAAAAATAAGCTTGTTTATTCCGCAGCATAAAATAAGAAAAATCCTTGCTTTGGGAGTCAACAAACTATTGGAAAGCATTTTCTGCATCCTGCTTGTTGTGGAAGTGTTTTCCCTGCAAAAAGTTGTTGAGAAGTTTGAAGTAGTGGTAGTCAGTTAGCAAGAGGTCAGGTAAATATGACAAATGAGGCAAAATTGTGTAGCCCAATTCATTCAAGTTTTGAAGCATTGGTTGGGCAATGTGCAGTTAGGCGTTGTTGCAGAGGATTGGGCCAGTTCTATTGACCAATGCTGGCTCCAGGTGTTGCAGTTTTCAGTGCATCTCATTGATTTGCTGAGCATAGTTCTCAGTTGTAATTGTTTCACCGGGATTCAGAAAACTGTAGTGAATCAGACCAGCAGCCGACCACCAGTGATCATGCCCTTTTTTTGGAGCAAGTTTGGCTTTGGGAAGTGCTTTGGAGCTTCTTCTCTGTCCAACCACTGAGCTTGTCATCACTGGTTTTTGTATGCAATCCACTTTTCATTGCACATCACAATCCAATTGAGAAATGGTTTGTTGTTGTTGCATAGAATAAGAGAAGATGACACTTCAAAATAACCATTTTTTTCTGATTTTCGGTCAGCTCATGAGGCACCCATTATCAAGCTTTTTTTACCTTTCCAATTTGCTTCGAATGCAAAATGACCATAGAATAGTCAATGTGGAATTATTCGGCAACTTCTCATGTGGTTGTAAGAGGATCAGCTTTTATAATTGCTCTCAATTGGTCCTTGTCAACTTCCAATGGCCGGCCACGACACTCCTCATCTTCAAGGCTCTCATCTCCTTTGCAAAACTTCTTGAACCACCACTGCACTGTACATTCGTTAGCAGTTCCTGGGCCAAATGCCTTATTGATGTTGCAAGTTGTCTCTGCTGCTTTATGACCGATTTTGAACTCGAATAAGAAAATCACTCGGATTTGCTTTTTGTCTAACATCATTTCCATGGTCTAAAATAAACGTAAAACTAACTGCAAGTAATAAGTCATTAGTGAAAAAAAAAAAAAAAAGAATTTTTATTAAAATGATTTATAACATAACCACATTTATTTAAGCATGTATTCCAATATCAAACAGCAACTTCCAACAATGCAAAAACCACAATTACTTTTGCGCTCACCTAAAATAAATATGCATCCTACTAGTCAAGGTAGAAATTTGATTTTTCTACCTTTCAATATGTTTTTTCTTCTACTAAGAATATGTTTGTCCTTTTATTCAATTGACAAATTCTTATTTATTCTTCAGTTTTTAAAAAAATCATTCCTAAACATTCCAGGAAAAATTGTGTGTTCCTTCTTCCATAGTTATATAGTACTGCATGTCACCACTTGTGTGGAATTAACTTTCTGAATTGTAATAATTAACTTTATTTGTCTTTGATCTCATGGGCCAGGGGACTCCTTTTGTTCAGAAATAATCTGTTCTTCTTTATACTACATGGCTTAGCACAAGGCTTGGCACAAAGCAGGGAATCTGTAAACATTGCTGAACCAATGAATGCGCCTCTTTGTCTTTGATTCCTACATGGCTTCTAGGAACTAGAGATAAAAATTGAGATGGAGATAATGAGGTATTCACACAAGCAAGTATTTTTTTTTTTTCCTGATGTTTTCTCACTTCCATAGCTTTAATATGGCTACACCCCATTAACATAACTCACACCAATCAATTTTAGCCAATATGGTTCAACTAATTTTTTCTTTACCTTCCATACCATACGCAATGAGGGAGGTATTTTCATGTACTTATCTCATTTAACCCTCAAAACCAAACTTCTTGTACAGATGAACATGATACTCAGAGTGTTTACATAAATTAACCCAAATAAATATAAATTATGTTTTACCTTCTACTTTGAAATAATTACAGGCTCACAGGAAGTTCCAAAATTAGTACAAAGAGTTTCCATGTACCCTTCACCCAGTTTTTCCCAATGGGGTATGAAGATGAACAGATCATCTTGTCACAAGGAGTCCCCTGTCGCATGAGACCAAAGACAAATAAAGCCAGTTACTACTATTCAGGGGGTCAACTCCACACAAGTTGTGGCATAAAGTACTATGTAACTGTGGAAGGAGGACCCCCCGATTTTTGTACAACATGTGTGACATCAAACTAGGAAATGGTCATTAGTGCAATGTTTGTGTATAGTTCTATAACACTTTATCACGAGTTAATTCATGTAGCCAGAACCAAAATCTAAATACAGGGCTATCCCCTCAGCACAAAGATCTTTCTTATATTCTCTGTTTGTAGTTGCATGCATCCCTCCCCCATGCACCATGTCTAATCCCCTTTTTATTTTTACCATTTTTGTTTCTTCTTTCCTGGTGTTCTAAGGTTCATTCTTTTATTGCTTTATTTCTGTGTACAGAATTTTTTTGGCAATTCTTTTATGGCAGGTCAACTAAAGACAAACTTAGTTTTCTTCATTAGAGAATGTTTTGATTTCTCCTTTATTGCCAAATGATGTTTTAGCTTAGGATAGAATACTGAGTTCAATCAAAGCTGTCACTCATTATTTAACATTCTATTTTACAATTTTGTAATTTTGTCACTTATGGAATGCCATGTAAGTGTACACTTACATGTAAGTGTACAAAGGTTGTGTACTGCCATACAGTACATAACCTTTAAAATTAGCTTTTTATATTCAGCATAATGTCCTTGAGATCTTTCCCAGTTATAGTGTATATCAAGTTTATTCTTTCTTATTGCAGAATAGTATCTCATTATATGAATGCATCACAATTTTCTAACCCATTCAAATATTATGGAATATTTTGATTGCTTTCAGTTTTTGTTTATAACAAATAAAGCTGCTATGAACAATCATGTTTCTTTTCCATATTTTTATTTTTCAGCCTAAAGATATTGTCATATTTTAAGTGAGTCTCTTGAAGACAGCCTATAGTTGATACAACATATACATTCCTTAATCTGCTTTGCCAACCTATTTTGATTGTTGTATTTAAACCATTTACATGTAATTTAATTATTGATTCATTAGGACTTAAGTCTGACCTTTTCTTTTTCTTTTTTTCTTTTCGTTGCCTCTCATTTTTGTTTCTGTGTTTTCTTTTTCTTGCATTCCTGTGGGTTACTTGAGCAGTTTTTAGAACTCTATCTTATCGCTAGAGTTTTTGAATATATCTCTGTACAGCTTTTTTAGTAATTGCTCTATGTGTTGCCTTACAAACACATTACTTACCGTAGTCTAAGGATATCCAACCTTTACTAGTTCCAGGAAAATATAGAAAACTTAGTGCCTTTTACATTCCTTTACCCCATTTAAAGTATATGCATCTTAAATATTTTCTCTGCATACACGATCAAGTATTTTTATGATGATAATGTACTATAGTTTTTAACTGTCAAGCAAATTTGGAAAACTCAAGAGAAGGAAAGTATTTTGTATTGACCTATCTTTTTTATTTTTACCATTTTTCTCACTCTGACCTGATGCCCTAAGTTTCCTTCTTTCATTGTTTTATTCTATTTAGAAAAATTTTTATAGCTATTCTTTTATGGCAGTTCAACTGAAGACTGATTCTCTTAGTCTTCCTCATCATAGAATGTTTTGACTTTTTTCTTTATTTCTGAAGGATATTTTGGTTAAGTTAGAATACCGAGTTTAATAAAAGATGTCAGTCATTATTTAACATTGAGGGAGGCTTAAAAGGGTCATATGGCAATATTTGGAAATCATGTGGGTTAAAGTATAGAAATTTAGAAAGATAAAGAAGCAGTATTTTCTATGTTTTTCACAAGTATTGCCATGGATATACCTCATTTATAAGTTTAATATTGTAAACTGTCAATCAAGAATACAAAATAGTTTCTGAAGTAGGAGATTTTAAAGATGTTGAAACTGTTCAATGAGATTTACTTCAGAATAAACAGAGTAAACAAAATAAAATAGTCTGTAGACTATGGATCAGTAACTTAAAGCCTTTGGGCCAAAGTGTCCTGCTGTCTTTTTTGTAAGTAAAGATTTTTTTGGAAAATCACTATGCTCATTCCTTTATTTATTGTCTATTACTGCTTTAACTCTACAGCAGTAGAAGTGAATAGTTGCAACAGAGACTATATGGACAGCAAAGCCTAAGTTACTTACTATCAGGTCCTTTAAAAAATATTTGCTGACTCCTGCATTAGATATTTTAAAAGACGTTTAGGTCTTAAGTTTTGTTTCCCAGCTGAGATAAATAGATTTCGCATATTAAAACTTCCATAGCTATCTTAAATACAGCCTTAAGACAGCAAATGTTAATTCCTAATTATCTGAAAAACTAGGAGATAGTAAAACATGAAAATTATGAGCTAAAATCTATGAACACTGCTGGGATCTATTGTTTAAATTAATTATGAAAATAGTTTAAGTCATTGTAGTTATATACCAGAAAGCGTTATTTCTTATTAGTGCTCTCAATTCTATTGCCTTTCCTCTTTATTCAAAGGAAGCCTTCTTAGCAATACTGAGAGCTGGTCCAACATCAAGTGTGTTATGAAGAGACTGTGTACATGTACTACTTCCATGCTGGCAACCTCTCACCCAAACACTAATTCTTTACGAACCTTGCTTCAGGTTTGCAATCCTAACACTGTACTCTGCTCTTTGATGTTAGTAGAAAAAAAAAAAAAAATCAGTAAAACCAGCAATTTATGCTGATGACATTTCAACAATACCAGATCTTCAGATTACAAACTATGGTTCTAGTTCCATTGCAGAGTTGCATTCCATGTGGAGCTTTTGTGATTTTCCATAATGACCTTACATAATGGATAATTATATAATGAATGAATCTACATAATGATGGCAAGTTAAACTTTCATCATAAGATTACACACCAATAATTTATATACGCAGTTAAAATTGTCTCTTTTTTCTGAGAGTGTTCCTTATAAATCTAACTTTTATTTGTCCGTTTCCAAAGTCCCCTCTACTTCTAACCAGTAAGGGGTGAGCTATGTTAATTTTTAAATTCAGAGCTGTTAATACCTGTGATTTGAATAAAGAAAGAAAATTTCTAGTATTTTAAGACACATATAGTGCCAAACAATGTGCCTCATGATATGATGAATCATTATTTAAAAAAAAAAAAAAAAATCCACAATACTTCGAGGAAGGTGCTTACCCATAAAAAAACAAAAAGCAGGAACCCACCAAACATTTCACAAAAGATCTTTCTTTTTCTTATGGAATTTTATTTTCTGAGAGAGCAGGGGCATTTAAAAATGACATGCCACGTTATGTTTCCCCTTGGTGGACTGAATCTGGGGAGCAGATAATGCTTAACATTAGACTGTCTGCATTTTGTGAATTCGATTTTTTCAAGAGTCTTTCCCTTAGTGATTTTCGTATCATGTTGCATGCATAAGGAAAGTAGTACATAAGTGGTTATATCTAAACAAGTTAGGAGCGTGTTTAGAAGTTATTATCTTGGGCCAGGCACGGTGGCTCACGCTGTAATCCCAGCACTTTGGGAGGCCGAGGTGGGCAGATCACTTGAGGCCAGGAGTTCAAGACCAGCCAGGGCAACATGCCAAAACCCCGTCTCTACTAAAAATACAAAAAGTAACCGGGCATGGTGGCACATGCTTGTAATCCCAGCTACTTGGAAGGCCGAGGCAGGAGGATCACATGAACCCAGAAGGAGGAGGCTGCAATGAGCTGAGATCATCCCAATGCACTCAGGCCTGGGTGACAGAGTGAGACTCCGTCAAAAAAAAAAAAAAAAAAAAAAAAAAAAGCCCGGGCGAGGGGGCTCACACCTGTAATCTCAACACTTTGGGAGGCTGAGGCGGGCGGATCACGAGATCAGAAGATCAAGACCATCCTGACTAACAGGGTGAAGCCCCATCTCTACTAAAAATACAAAAAATTAGCCAGGCGTGGTAGCACACGTCTGTAATCCCAGCTACTTGGTTGGCTGAGCCAAGAGAATTGCTTGAACCCGGGAGGAGGAGGTTGCAGTGAGCCGAGATCGGGCCACTGCACTCCAGCCTAGGTGACAGAGTGAGAATCGGCCTCAAAAAAAAAAAAAAAAAAAGCTATTATCTTGGAAAATGCAACCTTTACTTTGGTCATAAATTTCATGCTAATTCATGCTGAGGTGGGACTCTACAGATGGAAATTCCATTCATAATATTAGATGGGTACTATAAGTATTCGGAATAAACATTAGGTACTACCAGTGTATACAATGAGCCCATCTAATACTTATATTAAGTATTATTTGTTCAGCACTTAGTATAGCCCAGGCACTGCTCTAACATGGGTTAACACATATTAACTAGTATTCTTGTGAAATATTGTAACTATGCAATACATTCAGGAGAAAAATAGCATGATGTTAATTTGAATGCAAGTTGTACTGATCATTTGAACCCCATAGCCAATGAAGGTATAATTTGATTGCTCTCACCCATAAATGTAAAGTTGTATTCATCAAGGCTAATTTTATACACAAATAAAACCTACTGGAATTTTGCATTGTACTTGGATCCTTATTGAAATATATATGAGTAAGAAAGAGAAAATAGCTTAATAATGATTTTTTAAAAATCAAGACCCAATGTGTCCTTGACAATTATAGAAAAGAGCACATGGTTGGCTTATAGTAAATTATTATTAGAAGAGTTTTGACCCCTAGTGTAATAGAGCACTATATCAATTTTTTCTTCACTCAAAATGAATATTTTGCTATGGAATATTAATTGTGCAACAGCTCATTTTAAAATTATGTTTTTCTTGGTTAACTTGACCATAATTAGGAATAATCATCACTAGTAGAAAATTATAATGATTATAATAATCTTGGACTATATATCAGTAAAATTATGTTAAACTTTTAATTATAATCATTCTCACTTTTAGTATGCTAAATCATTAAGATTCAGGCAAGTGAAACTACATGTTTTAAGCAATTACAGTTACGCTGTAGGCATTTAATAAACATTTGTTACAAGAAAAGATATTTTAGAATATTGTAAAATCTTAATATGATTAATAAATGTATCTGATTAATCTTTTAAACATTAATAAGACTAATAATTATTTGCACTCATAACCTACATGACTAGATCATTTTCTAAAGAAGTTACAGAATAAATAAATATCATTTTTATAATTATTAAACTCCTATTGAAAAGGCAACATTACATAGTGCTTAAAAGGACTATGGTTAGTACTTGGGTTACCTGGTTTCAGATTCCTACTCTGCCATTCACTGCATGTGTTAGCCTGAATATATTTCTTAAGCTCCCTATGCTTCAGTTTCTTCATTTGCAAAATGAAGATGATAATAATAGCAGCAACGTAACAGGGTTGTTACACAAAAGAGATATTACAGGCAAAGAGTTAAAAATAAAAAACTCATCCAAAATTAAGAGCTTTAACGTTTTAGCTATTGTTATTAAAATTTGTCTTATACTTCATTTTTTACACAGAAGTTGTTTGAGGACAGATAATAAAAGATGGTGATGAATACTGTGTTCTTATGTGATAAAGTCGGGTAAATTCAAGGTAATGATTGCCCTTCTAAACTGGTGAAATTTTATTTTGTGTTTTGTTTTTGCTATATAAGAAGTATGAGAGGAGAATGTTTACTGCGCAATCACCAGAATGATTCTAGAAACAAAATTTTTACTTATTCAGATTTCATAAATTCTGGGTAATGACAGGGGAGGACAAGAAACACAATATATTAGAGAAGGGTTACATTTTTTAAGAGTTTTTTTTTTTTAATCTGGTTTCATTCTGTGCTATAGAAAAAAGCCTTTCAAAATTAAGAACAAAAGAAAAGAATCTTTCCCACAGCTATAGATTCCTGAGTGGTTGGCATCAGAATAAAGGAACCAAGTCTCTCCAAGACTTCCATATAACTATTAACCTAAACAAAGCCAAAGTAAAAAGATGTAAAGGATACTAGGACAAGAGGGCTGTTAATGATGATGCCATGTTTTTCTTCTTATTATTATTAATTTGGCAAATTAGCTAATCTTAGGTTGTTACGCCATCCAATTTTGGCCTGTTAAAGTTTCAAAAATTTTATGAAGAGTATTCTCTATCAGAAGACAGCACTTTGACTCTCTATAAAATGTCTCAAAGGGAATTTTGTCCAGAGGGAAGAGAGTCAACACCCATGAAGTGTCTCCCAGCATAATACAAATATCTCACGAAATGGTGAAAGACTAATTTTGACAGATTGACAAAAGAGGTAAAATGCAACATTTATTGCACATAAAAGCTGTATGTAAATTTTTCCCAAGAGGTCATGACTTAAAAAACTAGATTCATTGTATACTTTTTGTCTAAGGCTCTGTTTCACTGTAATCTTCAGAAATTTATAGAGAATATTATTGCATAAATTTATAAATTAATAACAAACCTTTCTAAAGTCTTGAGAACTTACCCTCAAAATATATAGGATTATGGAATTTATTAAACCAGTTTGTTTTTGAGGATTTCTTTCACCTTTCCTGTTAGCCAGTTTTTTTTTTTTTTTTTTTAATGTTCATTTTGCATTAGGTTTGAATGTAATTCAGTACCAGCTGTATTGTTTCTGGACTGTGCTGAAGCTCTGAAGATGTATTACACCCATGCATCATCATAGCATTGTCATTCTGACGATGTATTAGTGTAATACATCTTCAGAGCCCTCAAATGAGAAGCTGTCTGCGAGGAAAGGAGAGAGGAGCAAATTCAATTCAATTACAGTACAAAAGAACCAGTTGAAGAGAAGGAAAGAACGCCCAGAGCAAGATTCTCTGTGGAGTTGATTACAACTGGGTATTTCATGGAAGTAGATTCCATTTTTTCTTTTGTGACAGGACAAGAAATAATTATGGATTTTGAACACATATCTAAAGAGATAAAATGGCTTCTCAACCCTCACTGTTTAACTCAGGAGATGCCTGATGTGGGTTTTTTTGAGGCATTTGATTTAAGGGGAAGTTGTAAAAGCAATGCTATTTATTCAGTATATTAATCCACATTATATAGTTGCCCTACAGATTAGTTTACTAAAATGTGACATAAGGCAATCAGGAGTGCTACCCTTTCAAAACAGTCTTAGATGACACTTTTCAAATTTTCATATACAAGTGAAGAGGAACAATGGCTGACTAAAAAGTGATCATCAGGCAACAAATGAGAGAACCAACACGTTTCAGCCAGAACCTGACTATTTCCACTAGATTCTGCAGCCTGGAGTGATCAATAAGTCTCCTTGCTAGTGTAACTTTTTCTTGGATATCTCTCATGTATTAAAAAACACAGAGACTCAATTTCATCATATGACAAATAAATCTGAGGCTTAAAGAGTTCAATCTAAGACTTAACATGTTCTGCAAAAATAGGTTACTTAAATAAAATACCCTTAACTCATTACATAAAGGTTATATTATAAATATTTATTTTACATCTATTTTCTTCAAAACTCATCTATTCAACACTTAACTATGTCAGACTTTGTGCAAGAATTTAAGTATATAGCAATAAAAGGAAAAAATATAGTGACCACCATCAAGGAGTTTAAAATCTCGCTGGAAGAGACATAATATGAAGAGTGAAAAACTTACACATTAACAATACAACAATGATGCATTTTTGCAGAGTTGTCTTTTAAACTGAGCCTTGAAGTTTAAAGACAGGAAGTTGCTAATTGATGGGAACAACATTTAAAATGCTTGAAGACAAGACAAAAGTTGTTTTGTTCAAAGACTGAAGTCAGTGGTCATGGAACAAACTGAGAGGAGGGTAAGGGAGCAACTTAAGTTGGGCTTGGAGAAGGTTAGTTCGGGCTGGACAGGTCAAATAAGGATAATAGACCATGGTGAGAGATTAGGAGTTTTTTTTTTTTTTTTGCCTAAATGCGAAAGGAAGTTATAGAAAGTTTTGGAGCACGTAAATGATGTGATTTAATTTTAATTTTTAGAAGATGTTTTTAGTGCTATGTAGAGAATGAGTTGCAGAGAAAGCATGAAGCAGAAGAGGGATATCATTTAGGAATCTACAGTAGTAGCTGAGATATTGACTTGAGGGTAATGACAGTAGAGGTGAAGAGGACTGGGGCATCCCATAATATTGTACAGGTAAAACCAAAAGACTGATAGATTGGAGATGGGGAATGCCTCTTAGTTTTCTGGCTTCATCAATGTGGAGAATAGGCATGTCATTAAATGAGATGGGGTAGCATAGAGGAGAGGAGAAGGATATTTGAAAGAAAAATCAGAATTTCTGTTTTGCTATGTTAATTGTAAGGCATGTTAGACACTCAAGTGAAAATGTCAGTGAATAATTGGATATATGAAGCTTTTTCTCAAGGAAGAGGTCGGGACAATAAATGAAACTTGGAATCATGAATGTAAATCTGTCCCAAGCAGGCAGAGTAGACAGACAGCAGAGAGCCCAAGGCCAGTATCTGAAGACTTGGAAGACAAGAGCAAGAGACTGAGAAAGAGTTTCCAGTGTGACAGATGAAGACCTAGAAGAGTGAAGCTCAGAAAGAAGAGGGGTTTAGTAATCAGAAAGTGATCTAATGAGTTAAAATATAACAAAAGGTGTAATAAGATATATGGAAAGGTGTCTATTATATTTAGCAGCATGGAGATCCTTTCTGACCTCCTTAAAAGCAGTTTCAGTGAATCTGTGGGAACTGGAGCCAGACTGGATGAGCTGAATAGGGAATGCAGGTGGGAATGGGGAGTTTTGTGGTGAGGTAGAGAAGAAAAATAGGATATTTGCTGGACTGCTGTTTAGGGTTCCAGATAGGGATGTTGTTCTAAGAGAGAGAATAGTATGACAACCCAATGTATCTATCATTTGGCTTCAGCAGTAATTGATGCATAGCTAATTTTGTTCATCTAAACTGCCTCCCCAACTTAAGAGAGGATTTTTCCTTATTTCACCAAAAATATTTACATTAAAAGGACCATAATAATAATGGACCATAAGCAATTGCAGAACACTGAAACTCTAATGTATCATACAAGAAAACGGACATAGTAGCAATTTTGAAGTGATTCCCTCTCCTCGTTTATATTTTCTTTGTAAGCCCACAACGTAGAGGTCTTCAGTGAGGCACTCTGTTTGACCAACACAGAGAGCATGAGGAGCCCAGCACCTCTGAGGTGGGTACTGTGTGCTGGTCATTAGGTTCCACTTCCTCAGCTCTGCTACTGGAGCCTTTCCTGTCACTTCTGAGGAACACAAAGTTCCTCAACGGCAGCTCTTTCAGGAAAGCTTCAAGTCTCCTCTTTTTGATAGTACGTGCTCTCTCTCTCTCTTAGTTCCATTCCATTTCTTTATCCTGAAATCGTGTGTGCTTTATGCTCAATTCATCACCCCAGGTGTCTGTTGCTGCTGACTGGGACTGTCACCTGGCAGTTTATTGCTCAAAGAAATCACCGTCATTTTCCTTTCCTTGTGGTCTGTAACAGGAGGTGCAGTCTTCGAAAAAGTCAGCGTTTCTCTTCCCAGGTGTTCCTCTGCTCTCCAGCCATCACATATTGCCAACTGCTCCTATCACCATTCTGAAATGTTACAGAGCATATGTTGGATTCACAGAGTTAATCAGGAAGAAGGAAGAAAGCTATTAAGTGTAGTTACCAGATAGAAAAAAAAAAAAAAAAGTGCTTCTGTCTGCATACCTGTTGAATACAATTTGTACTGTAACAAGTTTACTTGCTCATTCTCAATAAGAAAAATACTCAAATACAATTTTAGCTTATAACTAAAAAAAAAAAGTTTGCATGATATACTTGATGAATTTCTTAGATCCTTAAATTTGTATTGAACCTCTCAAATGCTGCTTCTGTGATACTTTGTGTCCACGACTAGTCTAATAAAGTAATCTTAAAGTGATAAGGTAAAATTAGAAGTCTGATATAGGTAGTTTGGCCATGGAACTGGATTCCAACCTTTATTTGGCTCTGCAAATTTTTACTCTTTAGAATTTCTTCCTACAGATGGAGGACTAATCAGATGTGAAGGGGTTGAATAGAATATGATTTCTCCAAACCCCACTAAATTGAAGAAGGACACATGTTAAGCTTTTCAACGCCCTGACATAATCATCTTTAATCACGATGTCTAGACTAAATAGCAAACATGCCTAGATTAAGATGTGCAATTCAAATTGTCTTTCACAAATTGTAGTTATACACTGCTCTTCGATTTTATTATTTTAAAATTATTCTTTTATTTGCATCTCTAAGACATTTACAAATTAGAAATCTACCCATGAAAAGTGATATGGACCTATTAAAGATACAGTGGCAGCTCATTCTCCGAATATAAAGAAGGGAATATATAACCACTAGAAAAATCAGAGGAGAAATCTTGTTACCAATCCCCAGGCAGAAGACAGTCTTGGTATCACTGATTCCCTATAGCAAATGATGGAAAGAGTAGTATCTAGGTCTATAATTACTAATTATAAGGACGATTATTACCATTCTGAATTAAGTATTGAGACATGGGCAAAAGACTCCTGAGATATATTACACCACTCACTGCTGCCACTTTTAAGGATTCATATGGGTGTAGTCAACACCATTTTTTATCCCTGCTAGAGTGCAAGATCTGTAAGAGCTGAATGTATTTCTACCTCGATCCTCATTATACTTACATATAGTATGTGCTACATATATATATGTATATTTTTTTGAATGAATGATAAAACCCAGAATAATTAGGTAATTTTAGGTAATGATTTGAGCTCTTCTTTCACTACCCTTGATAGCAATACGATATCAACAGTATCTTTGTGTGACTACTATTGTCTGCCAGGCAATATATTAATTTTCTTAATTAAACCTCAAAAAATACCTATATTACAGGTGGTATTGTTTGCATTTTTGAGTGAAAGAACCTGAGACTCTTAGTATTTTATCATTTTCCCAAGGACTACAACTAGTATCTAAGTCATAATTCACACTCAATTCTGATAGACCCCAAAGCCCAAGCTATTAACCATTACTAAAGGAAGGTAGAGAATGTAAATTACTAGCTATATGGACTTGCAAAAAAGTAGAATTAGAATCTCCAGTTCATGGGCTTACTATTGTAGAATAATTTTCACATCAAAATGACTATGATTTTCTGGAAGAATTTCCAATATAGAGAGCTAAAACATAGAACTGAAACCACGTTAAGTAGTGAATCCCCTTTTCCTGGAAATAGTAATAAAGACTGAATAATCTCTTATCAGGAATGTTGCCTAAGTGAACTCTGCCATTTATGAAAGTGAGAGGGTACATTACTGATTGATTCCATAGTGTTTGATTTATAGACCAGGGAGATATTTCCTTTTAATGTGGAGAAGGTCTTTATTTAACCAAGAAATATATTAAAGAAAATTTTGCTATCTGCTCTCACCATTATTTCATAAACCAAAGATAGGTTCACACAAAAGAGGCAAACATGGCATACACTTAGAATAAAAACAGCCCTATGCAAAAATGATAGTTGATAATCTTATATCATATATTAATGTTTATCTGTTTGTTTGCCTAGTTAGCTGGCCAGTAAAACCAAAATTGTGTATTTCCTCTAGATCAAGAGTCAACAAACTACATGTGGGAAAAATTCCTTTCCCTGCCTATTTTTGTGTATAAAGTTGTATTAGAACATAGTCACACTCATTTGTTTTTGTATTGTCTGTGACTTCTTTCATGTGGCAAGAGCAGAGTTGAGTAGTTGCAACGGAAAACCTATGGCCTGCAAATAAGAAAATGTTTACTACCAGGAATTTTACAAAAACAGCTTAGTGACCCCTTATAGAAATTATAAAAGGACCCCATCTCTTATTTAAAGAACTTGTTTCCTTCTCAGTATTACACTGAATGTGGACTCCTATTGCATCTTAGAAGGCCAATACTTTTATTTTGTGGTTAGTACTTCCAGCATATTGTATAATTCCTATAGGGAAATGTTTCTACATTTCTTCTTCAACTAATTATTTAAATATATCAATATGTTCTTAATTTTGCCAATCCAATTAGCCAAAGACCCAGATGACCACTACATTTCCAACAAATTCTGTGACTTTAAAATTTCATATTCTCATGTCACAATAAATTTTCCATTCACATAATGTCCTCCATACCTATGTCAATAATAATCTTAAACAGAATTCTGAAAGGGTATATCCTTGACTGCATTTTTCTATTGGTAGAGAAAATGTGTCATCTGGCCTTCCCTTCAGGAAGCATGCTGCTCTGAGCCAATAGTCACTTATGAGACAGGCAATTTTTTTTTTTTCTTTTTTTTAAAAAGGAGCTTGGAATTGGTACATTTACCTGGGAGGCCTGTGGGCCTCCATTGACTGACAGCCAGAGAAGCAGCTCTGGGCCGAATAGCTCCTGGGTAGTAAGGTAAAAGTCACTGTTTGACCAACATTCAATGGGTAGAGAAAGCACAAGAAACAAACAGTGGGAGAAAAAAAGTTGTCAAAATCAATAAGGTCTCTGTGTGGGATTTGGGAAGTCAAACAATAGGGAAATGTGTGATTTTATAGTATTGATTTTCAGAGACATCCTCAACAGAGCCTCTTAAATGCCCTTAACAGGGATTCATTGTGTTAAATGTTGATCATTCACTGTTCTATGACTCAAATACTTTTCTTGAAGTGCTCAAATTATACTGAAATCTAAACTATCATAAGCACTATTTCTATGCTTTAGAGGTGAAATAAGTAAACAGTATAAATACATTTAAAATTTCAGATTAAAATAACATATCTTGGGATGCTTATTACTGACCTTAGCTAAGAGTTCATCTCTTATTGAAGGGGACATAAAAACTGAAACTACTGAATTACTCAGTCATATGGGATATTACCCTGTGTAATATCAGACTAAAAAAGGAATGCAGGCTAAAGAAAGAACAAAAACAACAAAACAAAGAATGATAGATTCATACCAAATATTTTACTATATTCTCACCCCTAAAATGAAAGTACACCTGTATAAGATCATCACTAAAGTATTTTGCACTCCAAAGTCCTTCAATTCTGTGAATCTAGTCATACACTAAGTTCTATAGATAGAATATATAGCATTGTTCTCATTATATTGTTCTAAAATACATATAAATCAGTTTATATACATGTGCACACACAGAACCATGGAGACTTGATGAAGACATTTTAAAAAATCTTTGGGGTAAAATAAAACTCAAGCTTCTTTAAAAATATGAACAATTAAGTAATATACAATAAGATGGTTTGGCTGTGTCCCCACCCAGATCTCATCTAGAATTGTACCTCCCACAATTCCCACATGTTATGGGAGGGACCCAGTGGGAATTAATTGAATCAAGGGGGTGGGTTTTTCCCACGCTGTCTCTTGATGGTGAATATGTCTCACAAGAGCTGATGGTTTTATAAAGAGGAGTTCCCCTGCACAAGTTCTCTCTTCCCTGCCACCATGTAAGATGTGACTTGCTCGTCCTGCCCTTCTGCCATGATTGTGAAGCCTCCCCAGCCATGTGGAACTGTAAGTCAATTAAACCTCTTTTCTATATATATCTTGGGTATGTCTTTATCAGCAGCATGAAAATGCACTAATACATGCATATTTTCTGGGGAAATCAGTAGCCGTTCAGTAAAAATCTAAAATCTGACCTTGCTGGTATATAGGGCAAAGAGAATATAACACGATGGTTTATTATCCAAAAGAAGGGAGCAAACCATTTCATCAAGAGAGACTGATTTTTGTAGCATTGTGAGGCATTTTCATATGTGTCTGTAAATCGGGACATTAAACAGTCAACAGGGCTATAGTGACTGCTTCTGTGTTAATCATTACATGTTAAAAAATAAGCATTTTTTGGTACTTTACAGTAATCTGACAACAAAATAATGTAGCTTTAAAATGCTGGAGGAGAAAATATCCAACACAACTATTTGCTTCTTCTAAATATTGAACAGGAATTGTTCTTCAAAAAATGAAAAAGTGACATTGGAACTATCTGATCAGGTTCCATGAAATGGAGCAAGAGCTGGATGTTCTTACCTAAGATGAGAGTAGCTTCTGCGAGATGGGCAGACAGGCCAAGTACAGTGAAGGAAAACACAAATGCAAATTAAAGGGCCCAACCAGCTGTCAAAAACAGGATGTCAGAGACATGAGCTCAAAATTAATGAAATTAATAACTATCATTTCCTAAGTATGATTATCAGAGCAAATGTGATGTAAGTGCTGCAGATATGCTATACTGCATATTCTTGTAATAACACATAAAGATATACTGATATTATCATGTTTATTGTACTCACCAACAACAACTGAGGTTTCGGTAAATTAAGTGAAAATATTAAGAGGCACCATGGTTGAATAGTTTACCTAAATAAATTTTGAGTATTTTTACATGGAGATAATATTCTATTCTGTGTTTTATTCAAGATTACATTAACTAAATGGTGATTCAGTGAATAATTGTGATACATCAGTAATTGTGATAACAGGAAAAACTGTTTCTTAGTTAAACATCCTCTTCCATATTGCATCAGAACATTCCATTCAAGATGCTGTGATTATAAACACTACTTTTTGTTAGTTTTGGTCATGTAAGTGTGTTTTGATAGAACATATTGAAAGCATCATTCTTATTTTAAGTTAACAAGTTCTCAATGATTTCCAGAAAAACAAAAAATACTATGATCTTATTTGATTTCTGAAGAGCCGTATTTCATAGTTTGGCTTCATTCTCTTTGTGGAAGTGTCTTGACTATTTTCTTCAGATAATTTTCTTTGATCAGTCTCTAATTATTTTTTGTTCCTCTTGTGTGAATCATAAAAAACCTATTACGGTCCTTTATAGACCACAGTCCTTCTATGCATTAGAGCTTCAGAAACACTGTCCATGTTTTCATGCCAAAGTGAAATTTATTTAATTTCACTTATTTTAAATTATGCCATCATGTGAGCACCAAATATTCCTTAGGTATATTTTTTCCAATAATTATAATACAATTTTTTAAGAAGCAGAAATAAATGTCATTGGCATTAGCTAACTAAAAGCTAATAAGCCCACTGAAATATTATAAGTAAATATGCAAACCAAAGGGCATAACCTCTGAACTTTTTATATGTTTCCTTCAGGATACAGGTATCATAGGTCATTAATAAGGTCTGAATATATCATCACAATTCTCCCTTTATTTGGAAGCTGACATTTGTATAAAACCTAAGAAAATATAGCAGTCTACCTTTAAATTAAAAGAACAAAAGTGAAGATATATATCTGTATATCTATATATCTATATATTGAGTATATATATATTCTCTCTCTCTCTCTCTCTCTCTATATATATATATATACACACACACACACTCAGTGAATTAATGCAGACCTATTTGTATGTTTCATCAGAAATGAACTTCAAATTTAGGCATCGGGAACTACATTGTGTACTAACATTATTAATTATCAAGAAACTTTGTAACACTGAGTTTGTAGAGGACTTTACTTAAGAAAGTAATCATATACTGTCAGCCAGTATGTATGGTAAAGTAGGGAAAATGGAAAGAACACTAGACTGGGAGTCAAAATAATTATTTTCTCTCAAATTTCTTCTATTGTACCTTGTACTGCTGAGCAAAGTATTTAACATCTTTGGGATTTGGTCTTCCTATATCTAAATGAGGAAAGTTACACTTCTTCAACTGAATTGTTTTAATGACAAAATAGAATAATCAACATCAAAGTATTTACAAAATCAGAAGTCTTCCACAAACTTAAAAAATATATTGGTAGCCTTATTCTGTCTAATACAGTTGTATTTGAAAGAACCTGGATGATAGAAATTAGTTTTAATTTCTCTAACTCTATTTTCTTTCCCTAAAACTTTGAAAGCCAGATCCCTCTAACTCTAATCAAACACAAATGTTAAAAAAGAAAGGTGAAGGATGGGATATGGGTGGGGAAGAATTCAAGATTATTATAAAAATGAGAAATCCACCCATTCTACCTCTTCTCTTTGATTGTTTCTATTATTATATAAAAACGGGCTGGACGTGGTGGCTCATACCTATAGTCCTAGTAGTTTGGGAGGCTGAAGCAGGTGGGTCATTTGAGGTCAGGAGTTTGAGACTAGACTGGTCAAGATGGTGAAACCCTATCTCTACAAAAAATTACAGAAATTAGCCAGGCGTGGTGGCCCATGCCTATAGTCCCAGCTACTTGAGAGGCTGGGGCAGGAGAATCGCTCAAACCCAGGAGGTGGAAGCTGCAGTGAACTGAGATCACGCCAGTGCGCTGCAGCCTGAGTGACAGAGCAAGACTCTGTCTTAAAAAAAAAAAAAAAAAAAAAAAAAAAAGAAAGAAATTTTCACCACATGGCTATTTTCACTCAGAAGAAACACTAAGTGATTTCTACATTTATTTTTATGTTTTAATATTGATCCTGTGCTGTTTTGAGATGGATTTAATGGAAGAAGATTGACTGTTCTGCATATCTATGATATCTGATCCTGTCTAGTAAATATCTATAAAGGAAATACTTCATCCTTTATTCCTTTTTTTTATTAATGAGATTTATACGACTGACTTCAGAATAGCTCTTTTCCAGTGTGTCTATTTGTCACTAAGTCAATTGCCCCTTTATATGATAAAAAGCTGATGTATTTTACTATTCACTAGAGGAAATAGTCTTAAGTAAGATAGCTTCCCTCCTACACTCAATTTAATTGTTCTTTGAAAGCCAGTAATGCAACTGAATCATTTACACTAGCTATATCCTTTATTTTCGGGAGAGGACTGAAAACTTCAGTGACCCTTAGAATCAGATAAGCTTTTTACATAATTGAGACAGCCAATATTCCATTTTTGATGGCTAATATCCAGGCTGCCTGAAAGGCATTTGAGAGAGGGAATTTGCCGTGCAATTAAAGGGGAACAGGAACTGTAGAAAACATTCATGCATTTCTTTTTGGAAACTTTAGAAATCTGTGTGTGTGTATGTGTGCGTGTGTGTGCGCGGGTGTGTGTGTGTGTATATGTATACATATTTATAAATATTCTTTTCAAGTAAGGTGACATTGTGTGATTATTTTGACAGAAGTGGCAGAAAAAAAGAAGATACATTGAGGAAAACAGATTTATCTGTGATGCTGGAAGCTAATTTCCAGGGAGAGTTAACAAGAAAAAAAAAGAAGCTTTCTCAAATGATAGTCACTTAAGGACTTACATAATGAGCAGTTGAAGATAATTGGCACTTTATTTTACTCAAAAATGTGATTTTTAAGGATTTTTCATAACTGTCAGTTATAACCAGATAATCTTGGAGTAAAGAGTATTTCAGATTTGCTGAAACACCTATCTAACTTTACTATCCTGTGTTAGAAATCTCACAGTTTCCTCTAGGTAATCTTGAACTCTTGCCTCTTGCAGCCTTAAACAACAGATTTAATTATTTTATTTATTCATTAATTAAACATTTGTATAAAGCCTGACACATGAATCTACAGGAGCAGAAAAGAGTGTTTTCTTTCCTCCTCATCATAAGGATCATGGCCAACACCTGTGTGACAAAGACAGGTTAGCAAGAAAAGCATAACATATTTGTATGAACATACTTTTATATGACACAGGAGCCTTCAGAATGAAGATCCAAAGATATGGGAAAACTATCCATTTTTATGCTTAGGTTCAATGAAATATGGGCAGACATGTAGAAAGGGAATGATCTAATGCAACCAGACCGATTGGAGAAACTCAGCAAGGTCTTCTTGGCCTCTCTTTAGAGCATTTCTTCCTCCTAGATCTGGAGTAGGACCCCTTTGGAATGAACATCTTAATTACTTTATGGCCAGCTGTTACACAGAAAGGCAGGATGCAAGGTTAGAGTAATAGTTTTAGGCTTTATGGCTGGCTTTGGGAAAAAACAGGTTATGTTCTCTTTTGTTGTTGTTGTTGTTGTTGTTTTCATGGAGTGTTGCTGTCGCCCAGGCTAGAGTGCAGTGGCACAATCTCGGCTCACTGCAACAGGTTATGATTTCTATGATGAGAGACTTCACTTCTGAGGGGCTGCTTTTTAAGCCTTCACATTGAGTTATTGTTTTCTGAGGCCCATCATTTCCTGGTTTGAAATTTTCCCAAAAAGTTTTACAATCCAGAGACTGAGGTGGTAGATTGTCTCATAAGCCACTGAATCAGTCTCTCAGTCTCAAGAATATGTTAGTCCAGTTAAATCAGTTACAGATGAGTCTCACTCAGGCAGTGACGTTGTAGATCATCCACCAAAGTCAGGTCTCTATATAGTGTGAGCAATCAAATATTTAATAAGAGGAATTTCTCCTGAAAGAAGAACACAAAGCTTAATGGTTAGAACAAACTATAAAACTCAGGGGTTTTTGTTTGTTTGTTTGTTTTTGTTTGTTTGTTTTAGTCCAGAGAGCAGCCAGCCAAGATTTCTAGATGTTGCACTAGAAGCATGTATAGATGGAACAAGAGTAGACAGTGGAAATCTCACAGGTTTTCCTGCTTTATAGTTTGCATCAGATAAATGTTATGAGTAGTCAATACAGCAGTAGGCCCAAAGGTTAATTATACATAAGCCATTGTGGTAATTTATTTGAAGTTTATATCAAATTGTTTAACCTTAGTTTGTAGGACCTCAAAAAAGAGAGAAGTTTTAATTTTAATGATTTCAAGGAAGAAGGATGAGATAAAACTTATAAACCTTGGTCCAGAGAGTCACAGTCATATAATGGAAAAAACAAAAAGTTCAGAATTCAGTTCAAATAATAATAACACTCAAAAACAGTGCCTAGAATCTGATAAGTGCAGTATAGTTTTCTTCTGCAGCATAATTTTTCTCTGTTTCATTTCCCCATTTCCACCAAAGGTATTTATGGTAAAACTATTTCTTTGTAAAGTAAATTTAGTCAATCAACTTGGGCTGATTATTTGCATAAAGTGCAGTAAGAATAATGATATTTAATATAGGTCATTTTTAAGTTGGCATTGATGAATTTTTTTCTTAAAATCATAAGATTGAACTTGTGAAAACCTCTCAAACTAGGAAGCTAAGCCAAGAATTTGACTTGTTCTCAGGGTGTGTATGCATTTGGTGAATTTCATCCTTCTCAAGGTCCTCAAAATATCTGAGGTTACTGGGCCTATCAGAAAGTGACTTTCTTTACTAACTAGAAGACCAAGGATGTCAAAAGGGAACTATGTAGACAGGGTACCAGGCCAGTTATTCTAATGGGTGTTTTATTGGCTCCATAAAAGTCAACCTTGATCCCTCAAAGTAGTCTGCTCATATCTGAAAATTTGACATTCCAGTCAAAGCCTTGGTAAACTAACCAGAGTCTCCAATTGTGTGTGTCTTACAAAAATTAACAGATTCTTACTGAACTTAGGCAAATAACTGTATTTTCCATAAAATAAGAGTACTTACAAATGGATTTCAAATTCTGGAGAGATCAGGTAGAAAGAAAGCCAAATGTTTCAACTGTGTTTGCAAAAGTATACATTACCAAATTGCTACAAGTTAAAGATAATTTAAAATACAATAACTTATTTTAACTCTGAAAAACAAAACATAAAAAGAATCAGCAATGTTTCAAACAAAAACTTATTAAAAATCATAATACATCATCAGTTCAGTCTCATGTTAGGCTAGCAGTTTTATGAGACCAGTTTTATCACTGGAGTTTTTGAAATTCTTAGCAGTCCAATTGAATACTCTCAAAATCACTGGCAGAGGTCTGTATTTTAAAGTATTTGTTAGTCTTTATCTTTTTTGAAGACACTACTCTTTAATATTATAGTTGTTTGTAATTATCTTTTAGAAGAAACACCAGAATAAGCCAATTAACTCTGGAAAATGAGACTTAAAATGACCAGCATTAAAAATGCAACTGATGAGGAAATTTGGTTATTTTCTGTGGGCTAAAACAATTTAACAAAATAGCTATAGATAAGAGTGATAACATATGCCCAGATGAATCAGATTTTTAGGAATCTCATACAATTTTGAAACACTTATTAATAGTATATCTATACAAATATAACTCAAAGAAAGTTACACATTATTTCTTATTTGACATTACTTCTGTATGATTTTGACCTAGCAAATAAGCCTAATAAATCTCTTCTGTACTTTGAAAGACCCTCCTGGAATGCCCAAAATTTAGTTCAATGTCAAAAAGATTAAATTTAGAATTTGAAATTTGATTTTGAGAAGTTTATCAAAAATAAACGTTCAAAACAATCAAGTAACATCACAGATTATTATGAAATAGTCATTCATTTAACAAAAGAGCTAATAAAAACAACATGAGGCACAGCAAATTTGTTTCTCTCTCTCCTCTTGTTTTGCAGTTAACTAAAATGATTTAAAACAGAAAACCAAATTATAGCCTTGTATATCAGTGTACTTTTTATATAAGGCTTACTTTTAAAACACTTATAATAATTTTATTTTGTCTTAGTTTAACTATACAAGATCCTCTTTTATTACCTTTTCTTTTTCTAATTTTCTATATCCATTTATCTTTATCAAGACCATTTTCCCTCAGTTTATTTATTTATTTCAAGTCAATCTTTAAATATCTTCTAAACTAGGTGAATTACTTTTTTCATTGAAACACATATTTTTTATTTTTTATAAACTTTTTCACCAGAAACATATTTTGCTTTTCTCATGTATCTTCTCTACAAAATTCTCTGATTTTTAGTAGTTTTATTTAGATATATTAAATTTGAATTTCAATCTTAAGCAATTTTGGACCATTGTTCTCTCATTTTGCAGTTTCTGAAAATAGACGTGTACAAAGTACAATTTTCACGTTTATTAACAGACCCAAATATATTTAGCTTTTTTATGCCATATAAACACCAGATGCTGAAATATATAAACAAACTTATGCTTAATAATTGTTTCAGTATTTTACTTTACTTAGAAATGACTCATTTTATGATTATTAATTTAAAGCAACATGATTTAAAATGACTAAAAATATTTTTGAAACTATGACAGGTTCGTTTATAAATGTTTATCCATTCACGCTTGCCTGATTTACTTGTTCTTAACAGTTATGTTTTAGTTGCTCATGGAAATCAAAGCTAGCCATTCAAATTATTTTTGAGAAAGCACAATCACCTAACCCTGCATCAGCCAATTTTGTTCTAACCAAGGCCTCTGACACCCTGGACATAGGACAGGTCCATATTAGCCTTGGCTCTGTCCCACGGCTACTGTCTCTGGATCTGTGGATACATATATGTCTCCGATCTTACAGATCCCAGAATCTAGAGGCTTAAACCTAAAGATATTGGCTCACAGCAAGATGCATGGAAAGCTCTGGGGAGGCCAGTGGCTTGCTCTTTCCTATGGTTCACCAATAAATTAGGCAAATATTAGAAATTGCACAGAAATCAAAAATAACTTTTTTAATGTTTATTTTTATGACTGTTGCATTTATAGTTTATGACCTTAAAGCATCTAGAAGAGACAGCATAATTCAATCTGACTAGCAAACCCAGGCAAAAACATACTTACAATTCTAAGGACATTTCTGTTTATTCTATTATTTATTCTAAAACTAGCTTTATTTACCAAAGATTATCCCAGATCACATAAACTAAAAGACATTTAGGCTAGTTTCTATTTTAGTTTATCTCAAAGGAAAGTCTTAGAGCCTAGTGCCTTTTATCACAGATCAATTTTATAGAGGTTGTGAACTAAATTTTAGGTTTGAATGTTTCTAAAGCTCAACTGGGCAGACAATATATTCATATCTGCTCAAACTAGATTTGTTACATTTTTAAAATAATTTTGTCCTGAGACTTTTCTCAAGTGACCTTAAACTCTATCCTTGACTTCACAGGCTAATCAAGGTAGCTACTCTCTACGGGAGCCTTGATAGGGGAGTGGAGGGATGGGAAGAATTAAGTTCAGGTGTGTCAGGTGAGACACAGAGAAAGATTCAAAAATAGGTGCACAGACAACATAAAATAATGAGAATTCACTACTGGATTTTACAAAAAGACATACAGATGAACTTAGGAGAATATTCGGAAACCTGTTTAAAATAAACAGCTGAATGCCAGAAAGTACTATTTTAGATACCAATATAGTTAGATATGCGGCTTTTTAATTTTGTTCCTTAACTGGATTATTGAATTCAGGGCAGAGCCCATTAACAAATAGGACCTATATATAATTTGATTTACTTCTGAGGCCTATACATGTAAAAGGTAGCATAACTGTAAAGCAGAGAACCTAGGTCTCCAGAAATCAAGTATCTTATTTTTATGTTGCGTCCCAGGTCCCCCAGAGCCCAGGCAAAAGCCCAAGATGGAAACATCACGAGGCTGGGCTGCACTACCTTCCTATAGTGTGCCTCAGTGTAAAGATAACCCCTTAAGGCTGGTGGATAATTCAATGCCCACTGTATGTCTAATTCATCACCCACAGGATCCCCATTCCTCAGTACTGAGTGCTCCAACAGCCTCCAAGTGCCAAAACCATGTCAATTTTCATGTTGTATCTTTGTCTCCGAGCGCCTCTTTACCAACTTAGCCAATATTTTCTTTCTGGTACTAAATTGCCATTTACTGCCAATTTTTGTTTGGCTCAGTCAGAAGTGGAAGGCTTTTCTTTTCTAAACATGCAAAGAATGAGGATGATACAAAGAGTTTGCCTCCTGTAGTAACACTGGTCCATTGCAACTGCTATTAGTTACCTTTAAAATTGTGGCTCTCCTCAGTGACTTGTTATATACTACATATCCAAAGGTCAAGAGTTCTCTTACAGTGTAAAGTAATCCTTGGTACCCTACAGAGCCAAAGAGCTCAGGGCTTTCAATATAAAAGTGAGATGAGTTGTAGACCTGAGAGGAACCTGTCCATGTCTCCTGGGGCTTCTTAAGGAAAACAGAAGACCCCCAAAATTGATCTGTAAAACTTTTTTCTGTGTTTCTTAAGGGGTCTCAGGGTTAGTAGAAGTCTCCCCAGATTGCTTTTATTGATAGCCAAATCACTAATATTTTGTTTCATTACTTTTGTATCCATTGACCCACAGATGGAAGTGGATAACAAAGGTGGCAAAAGGAAGAAGGGGCAGAAGCAAATAGGAGAATGAGTCATAGAGGAATGAGTTTGGGGAGTTTCCTAAAAAAGTTATAGTTAGTATGGGTTCTAGAAAAAGGGGTTCAGTTGCATGAAAAGTTCCTGTGGGGAGAAGCAAAATATAACAGAGAGAAATAAAGAGGCCTTAAAAATGTATATTTTATATGTACATTTATATAATCAGTTTTTAGTTAAGCAAACTTCTGACCATACAGCCCTTTACAAAAATCCCTTCAGATTTATTATCATATTTTAGCTGGAACAACAGCAAATACTCCTGGATTCTTTTAATTTTATTTATTATTTTCCATTAAACCAAAGGTATCTGAGTCACTTTGGTTTTCAGTGACTCATAACCCAAACCAATAAGCCTTTTGTAACTTAACAAAGGATATACCAGGCAGCTCCACAAAGGTGCAAAGAAGCAGTCCTCACAAGATCCAGAGCTACCCCCAAAGACAACTGAAAGAAAAAAAAAGACTTAGTTATCTTTTTGATAGCTGATAACAGTAGATATGCTAGCTGCAAATGAGGTCCAACCCACATTTCTACCCAGGCATAATCTTTTTACAGGGGGCCCTTAAACTTTTGGTTGGCTGTCTGCACATGGAAACTGAATAATCTGTATGTCCCCAACAGGTAAAAAGCCAACCCATGTTCTTAGGACACAAAACAAGACTAATAGGTAAACAATAGCTGTCCCTGGGAGGGGAGAGGATCAATAGCAAGTGAGTACCCAAAAACAAATTTTCACGAGTCACAGTCCCAACAAATAATTTTCTCCTGCTAACCTGAATTTGGAAAGGAACAGAGAAAGAGAAATTCTTACCTTCCATTCTCCACTGGGCACAACAGACAGAGATCCATGAGACTTGACCTTGGTAAAAGTTCCTACCTTTTTTGCTGGCTTTTTGCCTGTTGTCCCAGGACCTCATCTGTAAGTTCTACAGTGAGTCAGATGTCTCAGCCATTCCATCCTTGTCACCATAACTGTGGGGGAAGACAGGAGGTAGTCCCTTTTCTCCCCATAAAAAGGGTCATGGCCAACACCCCTATACCAGAGACAGGTTAACAAGAAAGGAAGCATAATGTGCTTGATCAGAGTTTTACATGACACAGGAGCCTTCAGAGTAAAGATCCAAAGACACAGGAAAATAATCCATTTTTATGCTTAGTTTCAATGAACTATGGATAGCCATGTAGGGATGTGATTGAACGAAAAGAATGTGGTCTAATATGATCAGACTGAGTGGGAAAACTCAGCAATGCCTGTCGGTTCATATACTTTTTGACATTTCTGTGCAGGATTCCTTCCTTTCAGGTCTGGGGTAGGCTGCCTTTGGAATGAGGATTTTAATTTATCTATGGCCAGCTGTTACAAAAAAAGACAAAGGCAAGATTAAAGTATTTTTAGACTTTATGGCTGGCTTTGGGGAAAAGGGGTCCTAGTTTCTATGACCTGCCTTGGGAAAGAAAGATTCTAGTTCTCTATGGCTTAGATGAGGGAGAATGAGGTATGAGGAAAGAGGCAGGAGAAGGTCAGAGAGAAGCTTCACTTCTGAGGCTACTTCTTGTGTCTTCACTTTGCGGTTTCATTTTCTGAGCCCCAACAGTACTATGCTGTTAGAGGCAAAATCATGAATTCCATTAAATTATGTTCAATTTTTTTTTCTGTGTTAAATTTTAACCTGTATAAACCAAGGTAATGTTATTTTAGGACACTAAAATAATGTTATTTTTTTTCTTCACTCACAGCCATTTTCTCTTATTTACCACGAATCCTGAATCATAAGAAGCTTGCTTTCTTATACACTTTCTAGTCCTTTTCAGTCAACTCTAATTTTCTCATGTCTTCCCATTCCCAGTTTCTTTATTGTCTGCCTCCAATCCTAACTTGTCTCTAAAGTTAGTCATTGCTTGAAATCAGATACCACATCTTTCCTATAATCTTTGATTGACTGTATCATAATATCTCTTGCTAGTAATATTTGCATATCAGTAATATTTACTTTCAGATTCCTGGGATTAAGCTCACAAATGACTATGTCAGAAAATCAAAATATATTGAAAGTCTCTTCTTTTCCCTAAAACTATTCTTAAAGTTTTGAATGGAATGCATTGGTTCTACAAAAAGTCTTTCCAGGGTTTAATTAAATCAGTTTCTTACTAGTTCCTTAAAAAAAGTAGTTTAGACATCTTTCCCACTATTGTTGGCACAAACTTTCTTTTCTTTTCTAATTTCACATACATTTTATAATTAAGTATTCTTGGAAAATTTAAAGTGTGATTAAAACCTACTACAATTCTGTAATTATTATAGTTCCTATTATTATTTTTTAAACCCCAGTACACAATATTTAGGTAATATTGTTTGTTCCTCAGTTCATAGCACACTGTCTTTGGTTTAGTCCAAGCACAGGCTCTTTTTTACTTTCCCTTGCATCCTTTATTCTCAGTCCTCTTGACTTCAGCTGCCTCACACCACCCACTCCAATGTGTTTAATATAAATCTGTGAGAGTGAATGAATTTATATAATGCATGTAGAATTATTTGGGAATTTTAAATTTATATAAAAGTCAGTGACTTATGAGTATAATATAGTATATATCATTTTACAAATTGAAATGTATCTAGTTACCAGTCAATTTGAACATCTGTTATATACAGTACTAATTATTCATATTTATCCTTTTGAAGATTTTCTTTTAATATTTTTGTTGATTTCCTTGTTTTTAATTTTAGTATTTTAATTGAGGTCTTGATGATACTGCTTGTACATGATAGATATAAATTTTTTAGTTCTCTTAGACATTTTAAATAATTCCTCTGAGTCTACTATCTGTATGATAATTTTGCTTAAATTTTCTTTTGTTGAACAAAAGTCCTTAATTCTGATGTACACAAGCCATTACTTTCCTACCTTATAGTTTGTGTTTTTTTGTCCTTAGATCACAAGTATTCTTTGCTGTATCTTTCTTTTATTAGCTTCATGTGTCAATATATTACATTTATGTATTTAATCCATCAAGATCTCTGTATATAAAATAAAGTGAGGAATTAACACATTTTTCTTCATATGGTAAAGTAGCTTCGCAAACACCATATAATATTTTATTCTTGTCTATTGGTCTATATGGTGATATCTTATTTTGAGTAAATAATGCACTTTCATTATGACAGTTTTCTACCCTCATACTTTTACCATACTTTTTAAATAAAATGGCCTTGTAGCATACCTTGGCTGTAGTAAGTTTATTTAGCACTTTTTGTACTTTTGTTCTTTTATTTAAATATATATATAATTTTGGAAAGTTTTTAACAAAGCAACAACAAAAAGCCCACGACAGTTCATGGATTAAATAGGGAGAATTGACAGTTTTTGATATCAATTAATGCAACCAAGAACATGGTATATCTCCTCTTTCATGACTTAATTTATCATCTTTAATGAAATGTTAAAATTTTCATTATAATAAATATAGAAGTAGAAATGCTGATAAGCATGTAAATATGGTTCTCAGAGCTTGTGATGTTTCTTGACTGATTCATTATATTTTCTCAACAAATTACAAAATAAAGTCATCAGTTAGGAGTAAGGATGAAAAATAGGTATTGGATGTTGAAAGAAAAATCAAATGAACTGGGAAAAATTTTATCTTTTTAAATGGAGGAAGGGTCTTTTATTTTGATCTGTTTTGTTGGGTGGATGAAAGCTGTTATCAAACATCAAAAAGTGTGTTATGTGAATAAGAATTTCAATTTTTCATGTGTGATCCTGGATGGTAGACCACAAGCTATCAATATTCTGTAACTTACAGAAAGGTAGATTATTTACATTTATGTAAAAAAGAACATTCTCTGTTAGGGCGGTAAAAATCATACGGGCTTTCTTTGAAACAGTGATAATAGAAGTGTTCAAAAAGTGCTTGTTGGAATATATGAGGTATGCCAGAGTGGCAATTTATGCATAGATTAAGGGAATAAGAGGCTATAAATATCCTAATCAATGTAGAAGTGCAATTCTATAATCTAATAATGATGTATATTCTTTCAGAAATTAATATTATAATTCTGAACTACCTTTGTTGACTATATGTTTTCTGCTGTTTGTCCCAAGTAGTGATATTAGTGAATAGAGCCTGATGTTTATGCAATCAAGTAGAATCACGTAAAACACCTCATCTGTGAGCATTAATTTCTCAAGTAAATGTTTTAACACAAATGAAAGGATGGAAAGTCAGTATACAGAAATCTGTTTAAATTAATCTATGTTTTGGGAAAAAATCATTATAATGCTCTAATTTCCCTTCATTTCTCCAGTAAAAGTTCATAATGGACAAGCATTGGTTACTTTACTAGTTGGGTCTAGGAACATTATCTGGAAATACATGGATTGGAGATTTCTGTGGAAATCTTCTAGTGATTTAGAACAAGGTCAACAAAGTATGGATTGCTGGCAAATCCAGCCTGTCAAGTCTTTTTGTAAATAAAATGTTATTGGAACTCATTGTCTACATATTGTTAATGGCTGTTTTGACCAAAAAAAAAAAAAAAAAAAAAAAAAAAAAAAACAGAATTGAGTAGGTGCAACAAAGAGCATATGTCCTATACTCCTATAGAGCCTTAAATATTTACTATATGGCTTCTTACAAAAAAATTTTGCCAACCTATGTTTTAAAACAGAAAGATGACAAATTAGCACATATGGCACTAATGAAAACTATGTATAGTTGATATAAATATATAGTATTGACTCAAATATGGATATATGTTGAGACAGATATATGGATATGGATATATAGGTATATGTGGATAAAGATAGACACATAGATGTGAATGTGGATATATTATGACATGGATATGTTGCTTTTAAACCTGCATGGCTTATTATTATTATTATTATTATTATTTACAGGGTACTTGCTATGTGTTACATTTACCAAGCACTTTACATCTATATCTTATTTGTCATGAACATACTGTTATCACCCTTCCTTTACAGAGGATAAATTATGGCTAAAGAGCAGAATAAGGATTTGGACCCCAGAGCTTTACAGCTATCATATTCATTCTCCTAAACTTCATGTAGTCTGAGGCTAAAAAATACATATACTAAATAAGGTCAAATGTCATCTGCTAAAGCTTAATTGACAGCTTTGTCTTCCTAGATATAAAAATACACTATCAGCACTTTTTTAAATAATTAATCCTCAGGTCATCTAAGCCATGAGTGGGAGAGAATTGCAAAATTAACCAGAAGGGAGGGCTAGTAACTACAAGACAGATCATATTTCCAATTCTTGACAGAAAACATTGAGTTATTTCATAAGCAATTCCCTGTATAGAGGTGATGCTTGAATGAAGAGGAGCAAAGAGTGCAGTCTACTGCTTCAATTATCTGACTAAGGGAGGACAATTCAATACATAAGACCTAAGTACCAATTAGGTAAATGAGAAACATAAGCATGTTACACAATTTCAGGGCAGAAACTCACTCAGAAAGACAACAGAGCTCTGCAATTGCAGGCTGATCTTCAGCCACAATTCTGACACAGAGACCCTGGGAAAGATTTGACCCTTTGGAGATGATGTTGAAGGTTATTAGGGCCCTATTAGAGAGCCTGAGAGAACAACAATAGCATTTAAAGGGACTCTATAAATAAGGTTCCATTTTCAGTATAGATGAGATTATTTTTAAAAATACCATACTGAAAGACATTTTTATATTCAACATATTCAGCATTAGTTAAAATTAAAATTCTTTATTAACAAAGAGGCTGATATAGTTATACAAATTTTAGTGGAAATTTTTTCTCCGGCTGCCTTTGGAAAAAAAAAAAAAATCAATGACAGCTGAATCATTAACTATCCAAATAAAAATCTTCCTGAAAAAAACAAGTAACTGCAGTTTCCTAGATTGATGTACTATCCGCACCTCTATTTTTTTATGCTTATATTAAACTACACTCTACTTTCCTAGAGAAAAATAATTCTCTGTTACATTTTTTTGATCCTCCATAGATCCTAGCTTAAGAAGCAACATGTCTTAGTCAGTTGGGACTGCTTTTACAAATGCCATAGACTGGGTGGTTTGAATAAAAAACATTTATTTCTCACAGTTTCAGAGGCTGGAAAGTCCTAGATCAAGGTCCCAGCCATTTTGGCTCCTGGTGAGGGCCCTCTTCTTGGGTTGTAGATGGATATCTTCTTGATGTATCCTCACATAGTGGAGAGAGAGATAACCTCTCTTGTGTCTTCTTTTAAGAGCACAAATTCCATCATGAGAGTGCCACCCACATGACTTTATGGTCTCTATATCACACTGGGGTCAGGGCTTCAGCATATGAATTTTGGGGGAACACAAATATTGTGTCCATAACATCTGGCCTCTGACCTCCCACAATTCATGTCCTTTTCTCTTGCAAAATACATTCATTTAATCCCAATAACCGAGTCTTGATGTGTTCCAACATCAACACTAAAGTCTAAAGTCCAAAATCTCATTTAAATATCATCTAAGTCAGATACGGGTGTGACTGAAGGTTTAATTCATCCTGAGACAAAATTTCCCTCCAACTATGAACCCATGAAAACAGACAAGTTATGGGTTTCCAAAATACAATGGCAGGACAGACATAGGATAGACATTTTCATTCCAGAAGGGAGAAATGAAAAAGAAATGGGTGATAATTCCCAAGCAAGCCAAGATCTAGCATGCAAACTTCATGAGATATAAGGCTTGAGAATAGTCCCCTTTAGCTCAATGATTTGTTTTCCAGACTCACTTGAAGTGGTGGCCCTGCCATCCAGACCCACTAGAGAGGAAATCCTGTCTCCCAAACCCAGTGGGGCAGAACTCCCACTTTCTGCAGCCACTGAGGCAGTTATCCTGTCTCTACAGCTTTTCTGGGTGAGGGTCGCATTCCCAGGGCTCTACTGGACAGGGATCTTTCTCCTATAGCTCCAAGAGCCCCCACCATGAAGGCTTTGGGAAGAGGCAATATGGCCTGTTGATCCTTAAGCTGATTTGGTTCCTGGTACGGGCCTTCTTCCCAATTTGTAGATGCATGCCTTCTTGCTGAATCCTCATCTGGTGGAGAGAGAGATCATCTCTCTTTTGTCTCTTTCCATAAGGACACTAATCCTATTATGAGAGTCCCATCCCCATGACCTAATTACTTCTTGATATAGTTTAGATCTTGTCCTCACCCAAATCTCATGTTGAATTATAATCCCCAGTATTAGAGGTGGGGCCTGGTGAGAGGTGATTGGATTATGGGGGTGGGTTTCTCATGAATGGTTTAGCACCATGCCCTTAGAACTGTCCTCACAGTAGTGAGTGACTTCTTATGAGATCTGGCTGTTTAAAAGTGTGTGTCTCCTTGCTGTCTCTTGCTCCTGCTCTAGCCATGTAAAGTGTCTGATTCTCCTTCACCTTCTGCCATGATTTAAGTTTCCTGAGGCCTCCCCGGAAGCTGAGCAGATGCCAGCATCATGCTTCCTTTATAGCCTACAGAACAATGAGCCAATTAAACCTCCTTTCTTTATAAATTATCCACTCTGAGGTACTTCTTTATAGCAATGAAAGAATGGCCTAATAAGACTTCTCAAAGGCCTTACCCCAAATACCATAAATTCGGAATCAGGGTTTTATGTATGAATTTTGGGGTAACATAAACATTTAATCCATAGCAAAATGTATATGGTATGTGCTTGGCAAATACTAGCAGGAAAGATGAATGGATATTTGGAGAGATTAAGGAGTTTTTCCAGAAAGATCCTCCTGAACAAACTGAAGCATAAATGAAACAAAGGAATGGGAGAATTAGGTTGATAGGAGGAAACATATATCACATGAATTAAGACTGACCAGTATGGGCAAAAGACGGCAGATACAATTGTGATATTCATTGTCATTGCTATTATTTTTGCAATATTCATGGCTACACAGAGTACCATATTGCTTAAAATGATTTAAGATCTTCTCTAAGCTCTTAATGCAACTTTGTACCATGTTCTGCAGCTACAATTGCCGAACTTCCAGCTCAAGAGGGACCAAATGGATAATAAACAGATCAACCCCACACTCTGGGTGTCTTCTTCTTAGAGCAGTAATAAATATTCTAAGATTTGGTATAAAATGAAATCAAATGCTTGAATGCCTGAGACACCATAAATGGAAGAAATCACTAAATCAAAATTTTTTTGGTGACTAAACTCATTCCCATTTTCTGAGTGTAAATCGGACACTTGAGCCAACCTCTGTAGGGTGTCGCTTTCACTCCACAGAGTCACACTGAAATAAAGCAGAAGCCTGACAAAATAATACCTGAATATCAATATTTTCTTGTCAACTCTGAAATTTCCAAAGCCTAACTTGATTATAAGAATTGTTATTTAAAAATCCCCATTCCTTACTTATGAAGGCAATGCAAGTACTAGTAAAAGTAGACTAATCAGTATTGGCAAAAGATGGCAGATACAATTGCAATATTCGTTATTTAGTTTATTTAATTTCATTAAATTGCATTCCTCCTGGTTTTCAGAAAAACCAATGATATAGTCCCTTGAGTTTTGCCAGAAATAATGTTAAATAATATATCTTGAAAATTACGTTTTAGCTGAATACATATCAGCTACCCAAACCCCACTGTAGTTTCCTGTGTTCAGCAGACAAGCCCCAGGAAACATCTTTGTGGGATAAAGAAGTTCATTTTGTTTCCGTAGGTTGCAACTTCATTCCTAGGATGTGAGTGGTGATTTGTTAGGAAAGTTTAACTTCATATTGTTCAAGTGAACTTGGTATTTAATTTCACTACTACCATATATTCCTCTCTTTGATCATATTTATATTCATCTCAGTATGTAACAACCATATAAGATATAGAGTAGCACAGAAAACCTAAAGAGTAATGCAAATATTACATTGCAATAATGGAGTAATTCATTCACCATTTACTGGGAACTATCTATATTCTCCATTAGAGGCCAAAATGGAGAAGAATGATTGTGACACAGAACAAAATATTTTGACTGCCTTCAAAAGTTTATAACATATTAGGAACATAAGGATATAGAAATAGCTATGTTGTAAAACTGAATGATATAAATTTTGTAAGTTAAGTAATAAATACAATTCTAGGGAAGTCGCAGATGAAATAAACCAGATCTAAATAGAACACATTTAAGTTGGTATCATGAAGAATTTGAACTTGGTAATTCATGAAGAATTTGAACTTGGTAATAATCTTTCTGTATTAGAGATTGTGGAAGAGAAGAATGTCTGCAGTGCAGTGTCATTAAGTGGTAATGTACAAGGAGTGTTTTGGGAACATGAGGATGCTTAAGGTACATGGTAGGGATTCTAGACTTCATTAAGTAAAACTTAAAAGCTAGTAAATGTTTTTGGCAAATTAATAGTATAAGTAGAGACATGCTTTATAAAGATAAAACCTATAGGGAATAGAAAGCAGGAAGACAAAAATTCTGTAGACTTCATGAAGGCAGTGATTTTTAGCTGTTTGTTTTACCAGTGTAGGTGCCCAATAAACTTTTTATTGCTCTAATGAATCAATTTTCTGATTTTGTGAGAGCCATGAAATGAAAGTAAATTTTTATTTGTGATACTCCTAGAATTTATTTTAAATGTGCAATTGCACAGAGATAGAATAGGAGGGAAATACTCATTTTTTGGAAAGGAGTAAAAATGATTTAAGAGGGTTTTTTTTTTTTTTTCGTTTTTTTTTTTCTTTTTTTTTTGGTGGGAGTGTATTAGTCAGGGTTCTCTAGAGGGACAGAACTAATAAGACTGTTGTATATATAGAAGAGAGTTTATTAAGGTGTACTAACTCACACAATCACAACATCCCACAATAGGCCATTTGAAAGCTGAGGAGCGAGGAAGCCAGTCTGAGTACCAAAGCTGAAGAACCTGGAGTCTGATATTCAAGGGCAGGAAGCATCCAGCACAGGAGAGAGATGTAGGTTGGGAGGTTAAGCCAGACTAGTCTTTTCACGTTTTTTTCTGCCTGCCATTTTTCTGGCCACATGGGCAGCTGATTAGATGGTGTCCACTCAGATTAAGGTTGGATCTGCCTTTCCCAGTCCACTGACTCAAATGTTAATCACCTTTGGCAACACCCCTCCCCACACACACACCGAGGAACATCGCATCCTTCAGTTCGATCAAGTTGACACTCAATATTAACCATCATGGAGGATGGAGGGTGTTTGTTTTGTGTTTAGTCACTTTGGGGCTCTTTTTGGTCCTTAGTCATAAACATTTGGTAATAATTTAAATTGAGTAAGGAAACAATGAACTCATACTATGTAGATTTTTTTTCTCTTCCTTTATTGTTATATACAATGTATAAACATTCAAAACAGAAAACAGTAGGGATCCTCTTGGATCCCTAGGAGACAGCAAGGAAGAAAGAGGTCCCAGAAACATTTTTTAAAGTATAAGACCTATCAGTGCTCGAACCAAAGATGTGGAAGGTTTAGAGCCAGCAGAGAGCTGTGTTCCCTGGGGTTGTCCTGGCTCCCTCTCAGAGCCAGGACAACCCCAGGGAGCCCTCCACTAGTAGCTAGCCCACACAGGAAGGATGCTACCAAGAGAAAACTCTACACCAGAGAGCATTCCCTTCTTGATGGAAAGCAGGGCAACATAAAAGGGTTACTAAGAGCTCCTTCCTCCCTTGAGGGCGACAACTGAGGAAAAGGAAAGTAGTGTCCCATGTCACTCTGACCCCCATCCCCAGTTGCTCTGGCCCCGGATGACCTCATATTGTCATTTACCAGAGCCTGACCCAACTCAGACCCTACCTAGGCCCACCAGTTGCCCAAAGTTCTCTGGGGAGGGGAGAGGAAGAGGCTGAGTGTCAAATCAAGCAGATGTTTTTTTTTTTTTTTTTTTTTTTTTTTTTTGAGATAGAGTCTTGCTCTGTTGCCCAGGCTGGAGTACAGTGGCGCGATCTCTGCTCACTGCAAGCTCCGCCTCCCGGGTTTACGCCATTCTCCTGCCTCAGCCTCCCGAGTAGCTGGGACTACAGGCGCCCACCACCTCGCTCGGCTAGTTTTTCGTATTTTTTAGTAGAGTTGGGGTTTCACCGTGTTAGCCAGGATGGTCACGATCTCCTGACCTCGTGATCCGCCCATCTCCGCCTCCCAAAGTGCTGGGATTATAGGCTTGAGCCACCGCGTCTGGCCAATCAAGCAGATCTTTATTTGCAGTTGTCATTGGGGACGTTTCTTCTTGTTTATTTGTCTGCTAACCTGCTCTTTCAGGTGCAGGGCTGGGCACAAGATCTTGATGACATCTGTCAGGGCTGAGAAATGATGGACTTGCTGGGCCAGAGCAGATTCCACTTTGTTCACAAATGTCTCCAGGTCATAGTCCGGCTGCTTGGTCTTTTTAGTAACTGAACGTAGAGACTGAGGTCCGTAAAATGCTTTGCAGAGAGAAAAAATGAAGTGAACAGGTTTTTTAGGAGTTCATTTCAGGGACAAAGAGATGGGATAATAGCAACCTAGGAAGGAGTGGGAGGAAGGATGACACTTCATTACTTCAGCATGGGCTCTTTCCTCCTTAGTTATGCAGATGGATAGGAAAGTTAAACTCATGTACTCAGCAGGTGCTGGCTCTGGGAAGAGACACAGTTGCCTAAACCGACTGTAATTCCTGCCACCCGTGAGGACTAAAAACCTGAGCCAGAGAGATCCCAAAATTGGGTCAGGAAGATAGAGGGGGTATTACCCGTGGAGAAACAGTTATTGGATCCACCTTTCACCTTTTTCAGGAAAACAGCAATGTAAGGAAATTAGCTATCTTTTTTTTCTTTTCTTTGCCTGAAAGAACAAAGACTGAAAAATATAAAATAAGTTTTAGTCTCTATTTTGTTTGGCATGTTTATACCTCCAAATTCTTTAAACTAATGGCAAGATAAATGACCAACTTGCATAGTGAGAGAGTTCTCCTACCTGCCTCATTACTTTCTTCCTTTGTTGCTACAAAAGCATGTCTACATCTTAATCTCCATTTCGAGGGATGAAACTAAGGCCTAGACTTTCAGTCAACATTAGCATTCCCTCCTGAGGGGGAAAAAAGAAGAAAAAAAGACTGTTTTCTCACCTCTGTCCAATAGGTGTTTGAATGTAAAATATGTACGGAAATCAAGACCAGAATTTGTAATTCTAGAACTATTGAAAAACTAATTGAGCAAAGGTAAGAGTTTAACAGACATTTTGGGATATAATATGGTTGAGTCTATTTCATTTCCCGTTTCAAAAGTTGAAAAATCAAAAGGATTTCTTTTAAAATTCAGGTTACATCTCTACTTTTGCTTGAGGTTTATTATCGCTGAAAGACTGGTTTTACACATAAAAGTTTTTTGCTTAAAACATGCATGAATGGTTTCTGATTTCTTCTCATCCAGATATTCAAGAACAATTTTAGGAAGCACCCAACTTTACTGCATTGCATTTTCAAGTGTTCTTTCCTGACTCCTCTTACAGAGCCCATCCAAAATGTGCCTTCATGATGTTAAATACCAGTTGGCATTTTTAGTTTGGTTGGAATAGAATTGCAGAATTTTGCTTTTCTTAATTGTGAAAGAGGCAGATAGTTAACCACGTTTTTTCTCCTTCTGCATATCTAAAAATGCATTCAATTCTTCAGCAAATATTTAGTTCTTTTATTATACTAGACATTGGAAAGCATTAATCTGAAGAACTAGTTACAGTTGAGTTTCCTCATCACAAGGTAATATCCTGGGAAAACTCTGATCCAGGAGCACTTTTCTGACTCCATTCAAAGTATTTCCTGAAGGCAACTAGCAGATTACTTCATAACTTGAGGAACCCTGAAAGGTGGCAGCTTTTGCTGGCTCAGATAGGAAATAAGCCTTTTCAAGAAACTGCACTCAGTGCCAATTATAAAGCCTTTAATCAATTAATAATTACTGCAGCACATTATAATTTTCTCCATTATTGCTGCTCTAACTTAGGGGGAAAAAGTACATTTTAAATGATAATTTAATGATTAACTGTAAAGTAGGTATTTAAAATCAAAGGTGCTGCTTACATTTTCAAAATCTCTAAATATATACAAACAAAAAAAGTTATTGTGAAAGTATACAAAATCTTTAAATGTCAAACCCCGACCCATTTTAGACATAAAATTCATCAAAACATTTTCAACAAATACATCAAAGTGGGAAGAAACGAATAGTATTACTGAACTCATAGACAATAATCAATAAGAAACTTTTAAATATAATTTTAAAAATTAGAAGATAGTACTTGCTTTTCAAAAACAATAAAATTATTTTAGCTAATTGGCTAGTCTGGCTTTGGCCAATGTACTTGATAATTTTGAGCTTTTTACACTGAGAGTAATGAAAATACTAAAACAATAATCTAGAGAGGTTGTGAAGCATATTGTCGGGAACTCTGTAAATCTTCTCTTTCTCTAAATATTAATTGATCATTTCTATAAAAGGTAAGGACTTTTTATAGTCTACAGCATGATTACAAAATGGATGACTTTCTCAGTACTTCCTAAACCTTTAATTCATATGTATCAATTTAAATTTGTTTTCAAATGCCCTTAAGCACCTGATATTATTCTAGGATGCATCACCTTCAGTTGTGGCCCTCTAGTACCTGTCATCACAAAAGTAGCACAGAGAATGGAATATCTGAAATACCATTCAAAAGTCTATTTTATCTATTGCATATAACTCTTTATATAATTAGGTACTTTTACATTTTATATACTTAATTATATGTATGTGTATATATGTGTGTGTTTATGTGTATTCATTTTTGCATTTCTTATCATAGCTACTAGAATCTTGTTTATTCTTGCATTTCTTATCATTTTGCATTTCTTATCATAGCTACTAGAATCTTGTTTATTTTTTCACTCCAGCGTCTGTAATTGTACTATGCTCCTATATGTTTTTGTATAATCATGTAATCACTCCATGTCATTTGCCATTTTAAGAGGCAATGTCTCCCTTTACCAGCCATCCAATTAAGCAACCATTCATTAAATATCAGATTTCAGGTTCACCCTGCCACTTCTGAAGTACTTTGAAAATTATAGTGATATATTTTGTGTTCTTAACAGCTTACAGTTAGTGGTGGGTTAAAAATCGCTATAGAGGTAAAAATAAAACCATGAATAAGAAAGAAACTCAAGCAAAGTTTGGGATAGTCATAAAATTTATCTTGGAGCTCTTAGGGTTTTGTAAAGGAAGTTCCATTTTAAGTGTGTCTTGAAAGAAGAATACTAAACCTGGCAGCGTTTTAATTGATGAATCAGAGGATCAAGAAACGGAAAAGTCACGCTGAGATACAAGTTCTAGTGTGGCATCCATAGGAACGTGTCACTGTAACTGGTAACTGAAAATTAAGAAACAGGCCACATCTAGTGAAGAAAAATTGGAAGCTGGCAAGTTAAAACCAAAGGAATAACAGAGATTTCCAGGTAAAAACTGTGTCAATTGAACTTAAAGATGCTGAGAGTAGAGCCTTGGGGACATGACTGTAATTAAATGGAAATGGAGGGGAAACAAAAAGCTAAGGTGAGTGAAGAAGAGCAGGCAGAGACTAGAGAACTGAAGAGGACAATGCAAGAAGAAAGCATTCAAGATGATCAAAGACTGCAATGGCAAGACAATGACTGGGCCCACTGCATTTAAAATTATTAGAGCACTGATGAATGTAATGAAGCTGTTTCAGTGGTACACTAGTGGTAAGAGTCAGATTACAGGAGTAGAAAGGCAGAATGCATTTGGGAGGAATGAGGGAGACTGGTCTTTAATGAAGTGTGGCAATAAGGAGAAAAAGAAAGATGGGGTGATAGATTGTGTTAGAATCATAGTTCAATCAACATTTATTTTTACTTTAGTAAAATTAAACAGAAAGGGATAAACCATTGTAGAAGAGTTCTTAACATAGGAGAAATAAAGAGGAAAAGTTGCTTGGAATAATCAAAATAATGATAACAATTATTTATTAAGCTCTTACTACATGCCAGGCAGTATTTTGATCACTTTATATAAAATAAGTCAATAGCCTTCCAATAATTCTGTCAATGTAAGTATTCTTGTATCCATTTTACAGATAAGGAGACTGAAGCTTGCTTAAGAGTGGTTAAATATCTTGCCCAAAGTCCCTGCTAGGGAGGAATAAAGATAGAATTTGAACTGCGACCATGTGGCTTCGGCCAACCAGCTCTATAAACAAACCATTCTGCGGGTCTTACTTCTGCAGCCAATAATTGCCAGTCCTATTCTTTTGGTGAAAATGTTGAACATGAGAGAAAAATCAAATGTTTTTTCTTATTTATTCTGTGCTCTGCCCCATCCTTAGGGTCCTAGGTAATATTTGGACCCATCAGTCCCAACCTTCCTGTACTACAATAAGTGAATCAATTGCTTGCAATAATTTGAGGAAACCTGGGGTGTTTTATGAGCGTTTCAAATGATGAATAAAGTATGAAAAATAATCAGATTGTCTGGATCTGAATAGTGTTGAAAGATTTAATAGTTTCCAGTATCGAGAAGTTTCAACATACTGGTTGAAATCAATGAACAAGTTTTCCATTTGGTGGTGGGGGGAAGATGTGGCACATCAAGTTTCTTGCATTATTTTAGGAATCAGTACTATACATGCAGTTAGATGACATATATAATTCTGCACCATTTTATTTTGGTCTACAATTATATCACTACTGTATTATATTTTGCTGTTTTAACAAATGAGCTCTGATGAATTTGCCTGTATTTACTCTAGCTTTTCCTGGGTCTCTCATTTTCATTCTACTTATCCTAGCTTCTCCACTCCCCCACTAACTTCTATACTTTTTGCTTTATTGGAAAGTTCTCAGAGCCTTGGGCTCTTGAGTAGAAAGTATGGTATGAAGCTGGAAGATAAATAATACATCAGATCACTTCCACTCAATCTGGGCAAGTGACATTTACAATTTTAACGAACTGGACGCATGATGGCAAATAAGAGAATATTTGGAACAGAGTAAACTTCAGTTACAATACAGACTAAAATTCTAAGAGTGTTCTTTCTCATTTGGCTAATATATGTAATTCAAGTTTACTGGAGGAATGTTCTCACTCAGATGCTAAAATGCACATCTGCAAACTATTCCCACAAAAACAATCTGAGCAACGCCCACCCTCAAAACCCTCACTGATTCTTATCATTTATCTAAAGACAATATTTCTTTCTCCAAAGAGCAGCAGATATATCAGATGTTTGAGTATTAAAATGTAGATACACTTGCCTTTTAAATCTCACTCTAATCTCTGACGCTAAAATCAGCACACTGTGCAGCATTTTGAAGAGTGCTTTCTTTGGAATAATAATCCCAGTAGATGATCTGTAGGAAAAATAAAAGAGCTATTCCGTGACCATATTTGGCTTGAGAAAAGCTGAATACACCTGTCTCGGAGACTCACAATGCACATTAGCATATTAAAGGCTCTGGAAGTCCAGTAATAAGGAATTATGTGGGGTTGGTTTTTTGTTTAATTCGTACTTCCCAGGTTTATTTGAAAATCAAAAAACATTTTGTCCATAATTCTATTAAGAGAACTTTCTATAAAAAGGAATTTTATTGGTGGTAGGTATTTTGTAGTATCTTTCCCATTGTCAAAAACGCGTTTTGTGAAATTCCACATTCTCTGATTTGCTCTGTATTTCTTAGTACAATAGCATAAAGAGAAAATTGAACATTCTTGAGTACTTATGTGTCAGTCATATCAATTTATATTTTTAGTAATATAAAATGGACAAATCTTTGCAAAGTGTCAGGAAAAAAAACTTGATTTTTTCTTCTAAAAGCATTGCATCCTCATAGAGGTTTGAAGCTAACTAGCAGGAGACACCTGCATCTTATCAATGTCAACGTGAATGCCTCTAAAAAGAACACAAGCTGGTGTGCACACTTGCGCGCGACACACACACACACACACACGGCATTCAGTAATGCATTGAATGTGGCTAATTTGAGGCAGTAATTGATTAGTATAAAATTGAGCACATTGGCAGAGACTGGGTCCATGATAGAAAATCAAGATATCTTCAATTTCTTATATACTTGTGAAATGTATTTCTTCTTCTTCTTCTTCTTCTTCTTCTTCTTCTTCTTCTTCTTCTTCTTCTTCTTCTTCTTCTTCTTCTTCTTCTTCTTCTTCTTCTTCTTCTTCTCCTTCTTCTCCTTCTCCTCCTCCTCCTCCTCCTTCTCCTTCTCCTCCTTCTCCTTCTCCTTCTCCTTCTCCTTCTCCTTCTCCTTCTCCTTCTCCTTCTCCTTCTCCTTCTTCTCCTTCTCCTCCTCCTCCTCCTCCTTCTCCTTCTCCTCCTTCTCCTTCTCCTTCTCCTTCTTCTTTCTTCTTCTTCTCCTTCTCCTTCTCCTTCTTCTTCTTCTTCTTCTTCTTCTTCTTCTTCTTCTTCTTTTTTGATAGGATCTCACTTTGTCACCCAAGCTGGAATGCAGTGCTGCAATCTCGGCTCACTGCAGCCCCTACTTCTTGGACTCAAGCGATTCTCCCACCTCAGTCCCCAAAGTAGCTGCGACTATAGGTGTGTGCTACTATGTCCAGCTAATTTTTGTATTTTTAGTAGAGATGGTGTTTCACCATGTTGTCCAGGCTAGTCTCGACTCAAGAGATCTACCCGCCTTGGCTTCCCAAAATGCTGGGATTATAAATGTAAGCCATCACTCCCAGCCTGAAATGTGAATTCTTTATCATTGATAATAAACACCAATGTCTCAAGAAAACTGGAGGCTTCAATTTGAATCAATTAATATCTTCACAATAAGGGTGCAAATAGAAGTCTAATAAGTGACCATGCTAAATTGACTCTCCCCTTTGATCACTGGTGAATGAAGGAAGATATCAAGTTTTTGAAGTACTAATCCCAAACTTAAACTACCTTAAAACTAAATCCTGATAGTTTTATATCAGTGCTGTGTAATTGTTATGCACTAGCAAATATGTGGAGTCAGAAGATGCTATATATGAAAACAATATGTCAGTGTTGTATCTTCTCCTGCAGAGGAATGTAACAGCAATGATCACTTTCGGCAAGTCCAGTTTTGCCTGCTCTACTGGTGAACAGCCAAGAAAAAAGATGTGCCCTTTTTAAAGGAAATTTGTATTTAAAAAGGAAGAAAAATGTTGTCTTTATGTTGAAGAAATTGTCCTTTTCCGCTTACTGCTCTTAACTAAAATAATTATCTCTATTAGCAATAGTTCTGTTAAGTTTGTTTTGAACATATCCCTTACATTGTCTCTGCCTTTTTTAAAAGACCCAGAATGGTTTTTGAAAAGTATATTTTCAGACACCAGGGTGAATACTCCTCACCCTAAGTGCTAATCACAAAAGCTGAGTTCCACCATCATGTAATCATGCAGTACTGGTCATTTGGCAGTAGAGTCACTCTGAGTAGAGGGAGCTTCTGGAAGAGCAGTGCTCAGAGTTGATTTCTACGTATTATTTTACAAAATATGTCATTTTTTTTTTCAAAACTGAGAGGAGAAGCTGTAGAATATATACCACATAAAATTCACTATGTAAAATTTACCTTCTGGACCTAGAACATATTGTTAATAAGAATGATAACTTTGATCTTATCTTCATTAAATTGTTGAAAGCACTAATCCATTTAAGAACAAAATCCCACAAGTTTCTATTCTTGCTTTCTGAGCCTCAATGCTTGTTAGGAACAAAAAAAGTGAAAAGCCAAGTAGTGACAAAATGAAACAATTTCTTACTTGCTATTGGTCTTTAGCTCTCTTTTCCATGGTAATTTCTTTGTATAATCAAGTTACACACACACACACACACACACACACACGAATGCTTCACTACACAGTAGCATATGTGCCTCTGAAAACTGTAGGGGTGTCTCAAGAATACTGTTAGATTTAAAATACCAAACAATTTTCCTACTAAAGCTAATTAAAACAGATGTTTTTGAATATTGAGAAGAACTTTTATTTACATTTCATGACTTTTCATATTAATTGTAGAAGTTAATAGTCTGTTTGATACTATTTTGGAAAATGTGGAAGTGAATTGAAAATGGCTTTCAAAAATGTGTTTGCAGAGTATGGAAAGCCATACAGACTTTTCAAATTTTATATGTGGGGTTTCTCCATGTTTCCCAGGCTAGTTGAATAGTTTTAATGAGGAGCATGCAAGGCAGCAGCAGCAGCCCGTGCAAATTATATATATATATATATATATTTGAAAAGTCAAATTATGTATATATAAATATATATATATTCAAGAAAATTATGATAGTAATTTGTATCTTATATGACTTGAAAACTATCATTCAGAAATCTTAGCTCAAGCCAGAAGTCCTATAAGTTTTACTCAGACAATTCATTTTTTGAAATTCATGGTTACCATTGCTAACATTTTGGCATGAATTGCAGGTTAGACATGTAGATCTATTTCTATGGTATCTGATTATTGTCTCTTTTTCCAAATCATTTCGTGTTGTTTTCACTATCCATGTAATCAACTCTCAAAGCAGCTCCCTCTGCTGCTCTTATTTTTACCATCTACTTGTCTGAACAAATAATATTTTCTCCAAAACACTTGTACATGTTCTAGTTATCTTTCCAACTAATGACTCAAGGTTGTTTGTATCTTCTTGTAAAAACCAGTTTTTAAAGGAGATCTCCTTTGCCTCTTGGTATTAGAATTTGTATCTGTCACCATATTAATCTTTCTGATCCCCTGTTTCAATGACCAGGTTTAACAGTCATTTTCCCACTTTGAAATTACTTTGATTAATTTTTATCAAATTTTATTTCAAAGTTAGTTTTGGACTCTCATAAGTTATTGTCTCTCAATAAAAAAGATTATTTTCTCATTAAAACTATTCAACTAGCCTGGGAAACATGGAAAAACCCCATCTTTACCAAAAACAAAAAAACAAAAATTACCCAGGCATGATGGTGGCACTCACCTATGGTCCCAGCTACTAGGGAGACTGAGGTGGGAGAATCGCTTGAGCCCCACAGTCAGAGTTTTCAGTGAGCCAAGATTGCACTGCTGCACTCCAGCCTGGGCAACAGCAATACTCTGTCTGAAAACAACAACGACAACAACAAAAACTAATCAGCTACATCCTTTAATGAGTTTTGTTAATCTCTCAGATTTTTACTGTAAATCACAACCTTCATTAATCAACAGGTATTTATTAAAAGCCTACCATGTGCCAAAGCGTGGGATACAAATAGTGAGCAAAATAGAAAAAAGCTTCTTCTAGAGCTTTCGCTCCAGTAAAGAAGACAGAAGATAAATAATAAGCATAATAATACATTATATAATATAAGGTGGCTAAACTAGATTCAATTTGATTATGATTAGTTTAGGTGAAAAAGAATAAAACCTGGTAAAGTAGATTGGGGATGGTGCAGCAGGGAAGAAAATGTTTCAATTTAAAAACTTTTTTGGGAGGAGCCTCACTGAGAAGGTGTTATTGGAACAAAGCTGTAAAGGCAGAGAGAAATGTTGCACTCAACTGGTGGTGGAAGGAGCATGCAAGGCAGCAGTAGCAACCGGTGCAAAGTCCCTGGGGTAGGAGAGTCTTACGTTTGGCTAGAGGAGAGGAGGCCAGTGTGCTTGGAGCAGAGGAGAAAAAGGAGAGGGTGTGAGCAAGCAGAATCAGAGGTCACAGAAATGGCCAGACCACAAAAAGATTTTAAGCCATGGTAAAAAAAAAAAAAAAAAAGTTTACATTTCTTCTCTATCATGTTCTTCTGTCAGAATTGGATGGTAGATATCCACTATCACATCAATACTGCAAGAAATTCCTGCTCCCAGCTCCCTGATCCTTCTCCTCCTCTCCCAGGTGGACTATCAAATTTCCCTCCTAGGAGGACCATCACCACAGAAAGAATGACTTTTGAAGAAAGGGAGTAGTGAAGAGGTGAAGACAACTTACACTAATGAGCACATACCTTGTATAACTCTATGCTGCTTACTGTAATATATTTTTACATTATTTAGTGCTAAAAACTCTGAAAGGCAATCAATGTTCCTTTATTTACAGAGGAGTAATATGAAGTTCAGAGAGCTTATGAAAATTGTCTAAAAATCACATCACCAGTAAAGTTCCTACTTGAAAATCCAAAGAGAAAAACGACACTAGATTTTTTTGAAAGATTTTTTGAAAGAGTGTCATAAAAATATGTTGAGAACATTTAAGAAAAGATAGAAAGTCAGAATATAGAACTGTTCTAATGGGGTAAGTCTGTGGTCTCCATCTTACCCACATGCAGCCAGTTTGTCATGACACAGCAGTCACTAGGAAACAACCTCAGCAGTAGTTTTCTCAGCAAGGGCAGTCCTGCTTCTAGTTTCCTTATCTCCCTAATTTACCCTTCCAGTTACTCTGCCTGGACCCCAGTGTGTTGTTTTGATCCTCTGTGTCTCCAAAATTTTTGCACATGTCTCTTACTTCTGGATGTTGGTTGTGTATTGATTGAGTTGAATTGAAATAAATCAACATTCCACCCACCCTGGTCTCTTGGATCCTTGCCTATATAAGCAACCCACTTCAGTCAGTGCCTTCCTTTTTGACTGAGTAATTCTGGTCTACCTGCTCACATCAGAAACTCTTCTAAGCTCTTTTTTTGTTGCAAAGCACAAGCCTATATGAGGACTTGCCTGAATGGATTTCGTATACCTTTCCCCTATTGAGTGGTCCAGGCTTATGACTTCTTGCTTAGACAAACTTTGTTGTGCCAAACTTTGGCTCTTTCTAATTCCAGTCTCTCCAGTTGCTTCCTAGCTTTTCATACCTACAAGGCTTTGCACCCCACCAGCAGTTCTCAGGGCATTTTTCATTGTTATTTAACATAAACTCAGTATTGCACTTAAGCAGATTAAGGACTGTCCTTAACCACATGTGGAATAAGATCATTTTTGCTTTTGTGTTATACCTTCATCCTTTGCCCTTAGCCTGAAATGCCCTCCATGAATACAGTTCTTTTCGTTCAGACTACACAAGTCTTGCTTTTCCTACGTGTGCACTCCATTCTGAGGACTTCTGTCCATTTTATGAATTTATTTTCTATGTTATACTTGCACCACAGCACAGAAGAAAATTAACTCTGTTCTTTCTTGTATATGTGCTTGTTTTGGTGATTGTGCGTCTTCCAAGTCAGTCTGCATCTCCTTGAAAATGAAATGAGTGATAAGTACTTTTCTTGATTTTTTTCTCCGTGGATTATTGATATATTAGTAAACTAGTAATTCCTAATAAATGTTTGAAGTGTGAGTACTAATGCAGTCTTTTATCAAAGCTTTAGCAATTCAGCTTATCAGTTTATGAATATTTTGGCATATTCTGAATTTATTTTATTGATGTTTAATTCAAAATGGTTATTACTTATTTGCTTTTTTTATGGTATATTAAAATTACCTACACTTAGAAATCACCTTAACATTTTTAACATCAAAAAATATAAATGTAAGAAATAGAAGAGCATACAGATAAGAATCTGAAAGGAAGTAGGTAGGAATGTAGAGGACAAAATGACAAAGTTTCATAGAGTGAGGCAGAAAATAAAATCTAGCCTCATCTCACAAATGGTACCTGATTGGAGCTATTGATTATTGATGAGGGACAGAAATAAGCAACTTATCAAGAATTGTGGCTTCTTGCTGATGTTGTATTTCTCCGTCACATACTAACCATAGTAAAAGTCCCATATTTGCTGAACCTAAGAGGGTTCAGGCTATGCACTATATTAGGCTGCATAGAGTAACACATGTCAGGGGAGCGTACCTGAAGGATTAGTGGTGTGTGTTTGTTACATGTGTAGCATTAATTTTTTCTTCTCTGGAAGTCAGTATCTATTGGGGAACTGCTCTTGGTAGTTAGGATAGGCTGAGTCTACTCGGTCTTGTCCAAGATGAACATGGGATGGGGACTTCATCCTGTTACCTCATTCCTTTGGCTACACTGCTTGCCCTAGAGATGGACATGTGACTGCAGGACCTATCAAAGCTTTGGGGGGAAAATTGATATTGATGCTGGAAAGAAAGAGCCTCAATCTTTCTGAGACTAAAGACATTAAGAATAATATGAGCCTGGTGATGTGGGATCTATCTTTACAATCACATAGAGAGAATCTTCTTGAGAGTAAAAACAACATAAAAGAAAGCATTATCAAGAAATGCAGAGCTTGTGAATTCTGATAACAATGTCTGAGGTCTTACCACCAGCTCCTAACTTCGGACTCATCAGTACTTAAAACAGCAAATTTCCCTTTTTGTTTAACTAGTTTAAACTGAGTTCCTAGCATTTTGAAAGCAAAGAATCATGGCTAATGCAATTACCATGTGGCACCCTGCAGAGCAAAGAAGTAGTTGTATCTGTGTGATACACAGAGCAAAATCAGAAGGATCTCTCAGAATTTCTCTTTTTCTTACTCACTGTAAAACTGGGTGGGGATAAAAAAAAAATCCATACTTTATGATTACTTGCAGAAAGTATAAAAGAACTACTTAGAGTCTGGGTTTCACAGAAAAAAAAAAAAATTCCAGCTAACACTTGACAGTAACAGCTGTACTTGAATAAGGATCACGTAAGTACTGTCTAAGTTTTCTAAATACTAACTCACAACAGCAGCAATTTGTCATCCAGCATTCTTTCCAAGCATCAGTATTAAGAAGCTATCTTTGATATATTCTTCAGCACATGTCCACTTGCTGAAGATAGCATTTTAGTTAATTTTTTTCAACCAGATTGATGACAGACACAAAAACAAATGTCACTTATGTATAAGTAGAGAAATGCTGAGCAGATAAAGTCAATTCTTTTATCACTGAAGAGGAGCAGTGATATTGACTTCATTTGGCATAGAATATTATTCTATTCAAGATTTCAAAATAAAAACTAGAAACTATGGTATAATCCAAGTGTGTATCAAGGAGAAAGAGGAGGAAAAGGATAGCAAGTTTAGATCCATCAGAGTGTTTTCAAAGAGAATAATAACAATAATGACAAAAGCCCAGTCTGCAGAGATTTCTTGAGGGTGGATTCTGGAGATAAATTATCAAAATACTGAGAAGACTAGCATTTTGCTTTGAAAAGTATTTTTTAATTTGAAAATAACAGTTGCTTAAAATAGAAAATTATTAATCTTAAAGTTCAGCATATGCTTCGTACTTGTAATGCAACTATGTGCTTATACTAAAAATTAAGTGGAAAACTAAAAGAGCTCCAGAATTGATGAATGCTGATGGTATAGTTAACTCATTTCCTTGACTCTTATCGGCATGGAAAACATTTCAATCTAAGAATATCTACAATGACGGATCAAGGTATGGGTTATATAACAATAAAATTTTCCAAAAGAGAGGAATGGAAGGAATGAGTGGTGAGAGGGCATCAGAGATAACACAATGTACATAAAAGACCTAGTATTAGTTCTACTGTTTCTAGAAGACCAAGTATAAAAGTCTGATACATAGTAAATTTTAGGTATCCTTAGTTATTGAAATTCTTCTAAATACATCAGATCAGATCTTCAAAATACATCTTGACTTCTGTTTCTAGCCAAAGAGTAATATGATAGATACCAGATTTTCTCTCGCAATGAAATAACCAAATAATTGACAAGAAGATATGAAACAGTTTGGAAGACACTGGACATTAGGCAGTGAAGGATGATGATTCCTCAGAGGCAGGAAACAAGGGAGAACCACGCTGCTGCTTCAGCTTACTGCTTTGAGAGAGAAACTAGGCTGTGGATTAGGGAGGTGAAACCCAAGTAGAGCCTTGCAGCCTCACTGAAGAAAGGAGGTGAAGCTGACTCCAGAGGAAGCAAGGTGGTTAGAGATCGCAAGAAAGTACCAGAAAGAAGAAAATGAGTGAGAGAGAGAAAAAGAGAGAGATGCTGAGGGTATTCCCTGACATGTGAAGCAAATACCTGAGGCTGGAGAATCACACAAAAGATGTAAACATAACTGTGCCTGGTATAACGGGGGATAATTAGTTCTGGGCTGAGCATTGTGCTGGTTCCAGTGAAAAAGTCTTAGAAACAAGAGTCAAAAAGATCAAACTGTTTTCAAGTGACATAAATATAAACAAGAACAAAGCTCAAAAATATTCATAAGAATACAAGAGTATCTATCAACCAATCAAATAAAACTAACAACATATGCCGTCCGAAGAAAAATCATTAGGCATACAAAGAAACAGGAAAATACGATGCATAAAGGAGAAATAAATCAGTTAATCAAAACTGATCCAGAACTGACGTGTTAAAAGCACCGTTAAAATCACTTCTACACCTATATTCTGTTTATACAAAAAAAAGACATGAACTATATTTCTTTCTATCTGTCTATCTATCTATCTTCTATCTATCTATCTATCATCTATCTATCTATCTATCTATCTATCTATCTATCTATCTATCTATCTATCTATCTATCTATCTTATTTGTAAAAGGACCTAAATGAACTTCTTAAGATAAAAACTACAATGTGTGGTGTGATGCACTGGATACAATTAAAGGTAGATTAAATTGAATAAGAAAAATTTAATATATTTGGAAATGTAGCCATAGAAACTGTCCATAATGAAACAGAGAAAAGATAATTTTAAAAAACGAATCCAGCATCAGTAAGCTGTGGGACAATTTCAAACACTGTAATCTTAATGTAAGTGGAGACCCATAGGGAGAGGAAAGAGAGATAAGTTTTTTTTAAATAAGAAATGTAGATAGAAAATTTTCCAAATTTGATGAAAAACATAAGTCCTGGTGAGAGGACTTTTTTTCCTTCTTGACACCAAATACAGGTATCCTTTCCAGTGATACTTTTCTAACTATCTGACACCATCTGGGTGTCCGAGATTTAATTCAATTCTAATACTCTACCTGCAATTAGTGTCAGATACCACAAGTTAGAGTTGAGTTACACCAGACTGCCCCCACTTTACACAACAATTACAAATCTGAGGACACGTGTACTTTTGCCCAGCTGGCTACAAAAAGGGGATTACCACTTCCCCCTCTTCCGGTACTGTGATTTCTTGGAGAGGCTCACAGAACTCAAGAAGGCACTTTGTTATAAGGCACTTCGATTTGTTATAAACAATACAAGTGAATAGTGAGATAGTAGTACATAGGGTGAGGTCTGAAAGCCTTCCAAGCACAGGAACTTCCATCTCTGTGGAGCTGAGGTACACCACACTCCTGGCATGTGGATGTCTTCAGAAGCTCCATGAGCCCTGTTGGATAGGGGGGTTTTATGAATGTTTCATTACATAGGCATGATTGATTAAATCATTAGCCATTCATGATTAGCTTGTTCTCTAGCCCCTTGCCCTTTTCCAAAGACTGGCAGGTGGAGCTGAAAGTTCCAAGTTTCTAATTGAGCTGAGCAGCCCCCAACCTGAATCTATCAGGGGCCAGCCAAAAGTTGTCTCATTATGACAAGTGACACTATTATTATCACTCAGGAAATTCCAAGGGTTTTAGGAGCTCTATGCCAGAAACTGGGGACAAAGACCAAATATATTTTTATGTTACAACACCAAGAGACCAAAGATGTTCAATGAATTCTAAGCCCAATAAAGATTAAAACAACAGCAACCACAACCAGGCACATTACAGTCAAATTACCAAAAAAACAGTAGAGTAAAATCTTAATGGTAGCTAGATGAAAAAGACATAATACAGAAGAACAAAGGTAAAAATTACAGCAGTTTTTTTTTTTTTTTTCCAGAAACTATGTAGGAAAAGTACATTTTCTGTGATTCCATTTATATAAAATACTAGGAAAAACAAACTAATGTGGGATGACGAAAGAAGCTGTAGTTGCCTGGAGGTAGGACTTACAGTGGGGAACAAAAGGGAAATATTGCAAAAGTACACAAGGAAACCTTTAGGGGTGATGAATATATTCCTGATCTTGAACGTGGTGATAATTCGATGGGTGTATTCCTATGTTAAAACTTACAAAATTGCATTTAAGAGTGTGCAGCTTATTGTATTATGGCTATTTCCAAATAAAGCTTTTTAAAAAATAAAAAAAGCAAAGTATGCCAATTTTTTTCTGACCCACACAACACAATAGTTCCTATATTTTGTAGCTAAGTAAAGAAATAAAGCAATGTTAAAAAGTCTTGCCCAAGGCCAATTAACAAAAAACCCACACCTATCTAATTTCAACGACTATTTATTCCCATTGTTTTTTGCTGTTACACAGACAAGGTTAGCAAATTCTAAACTTTATTTTTGACTGTAGGAAATGAAAATTATATACATGATGTATTATCATATGAAACATGCTCATTGAAAAGTATAAGATACCCTTAACGACAGAGATCATATATCATTTCAATTATTTAATGCTATTTAATTTTACTTAAAAATAAAATAATAAATGAATAAATTAAGATACCCTTAACGACAGAGATCATATATCATTTCAATTATTTAATGCTATTTAAATTGACTTAAAAATAAAATAATAAAATAAAAATCTACCTAACTAGGATAAAGCAATTGTGCCACTAATTATTAAAAAATCATGCTAGAGTTGTGATTATCTTAATAGTATATGGTCACAGGATTCAAAAATATATGAA
>NW_012114688.1:6280617-6336491 GCF_000951035.1 Colobus angolensis palliatus | reverse complement strand
ATAAATGAATAAATTAAATTAATAAAAATAAATTAAAATAATTTACCATATTTCTGAAGATAAGAAAATGTTTTTCTAAGGATAGAAAAGGGAGGAAGTGGCCTATGTACAAGGGAAGGGAATGGGAAGAAAATATTCTATTTGCAAATAATTGAGGCAATCATCATCTCAGTTTGTGAGTTGCTACCTCCTAACTTATCTTCCATTTTCTGCTCATGCCTCCTCAATCTATTCTCCAGAGAAAAGCCGGAGTGATCTTTTAAAAGCACAACCAGATAATAGCACTTAATTGTTGAAAAGTCCCCCAATGTCATTTCCTTATGCTTAGAATAAAATAAAAACTTCTTACCCTAGTTAAAATCTACATGTGAACTGACTTCTACTTTCCATTCATCTCATGTTTCTCTTCCTCTACTTGCCTCCTTTCTGTCTTTTTATTCTTATTCTGCCTTGGACTGACTTGCACTAACTGTTCCCTTTGCCAAGATTCCTCTTTCCCTATATTAACTGGAAGCCTCTTTGATGAAACTAAGGTCTCCACTTAAATGGCTTTTAGTGACCATCAAATTGCATTCATCCAGTGAGCAGGCAGTCACTCTTTATCACATCATTTTACTTCAACGTTTCTCCATCAGAGGCAATGTGGCCTCCTACAGGTTATTTTTAAATGCTTAGGAAATTGTTGAGTGAGTGTTGACTGCTGCTGGTATTTAATGGTAGACGCCACAGATACTCTGAACATCCTACATTGTGCAGGACCACACTCACACACACAAAATAGCAGTAGTGCCAAATTTTAGAAAACTTGCTCTATTTTACTTCCCTGCAAGGCATATATAATTATCTGATATTCTACTCTACGTTTACTTTTTCATTTTATTTTTTGTACCAATGGAAACAGGGACGTTGGATGACTTGTTCACCCATATATTCCCAGCCTTTAAAGTAATGACTGCACAGAGTGTTTTGTCATTCTGTTTGTATTTACTGACTGACTGAATGCCAACCACATCTACCATTAAAAAACATTCTGTATGACTTATTCAGTCTTTCTGCAACTGACCTCCATCATTAGCTGAAGGCATGTTTTTCCCAGAGTATGATTTGAGAATCAAGGGCAAGGGATCAACTTTTTGTTAAGTTTTCAAAGAAAAAAATGGTGTAAATGCCAGAAATTTTCAGGGTAGGTGGGTTGCCAAGCATGTGTTAAGAGTAAAATTATTTTCATAACTTATAAAATAAATCTACTTTCTTAAATCTTTGGCAGGGTCAATGACTTGTGTTGAAATGTGCAAACTTATTGCATCTCTGATTTTCTGTCTGTCATGCTATAAATAAATTAACACTTTTCTCTAACCTGACTTGCTTGTACCTGTTATGTTTGAAAGGATATTGCAGTGCTGGCTGATGTTTTCTCTGGAGAAATGATTATTGGCCTCATTGTTCCAAGTAAAGGTAATAGTTTTTAACTATTGATTTTCTGTAGTGAAAGAATCCACAGGAAGCAAGGATTGTAAATAATGCTCCCCATTTAGGCAAATTATGATGAAATTTGAAGTTTGGAAGTCTATTCAGTAACCCTCATTAAAAACTTGACTTTGCTTTATTTTGCCCTATATCTGCTTCTCTCCCTGTGAGTTCCTTAGGTCTGACAAATTTATCAAAGAAAAAAACTCATGCCTGTTGAAATGAGGCCAAGTAATTTGCTTAGGCTTACAGAATGGTGGAACTAGGACTTGTCTTTAGGCCTTAAGGGAAAAAAGTACCAACAGGTTTATATGTGTTACTTCTCCGTCTGAGCATATTCATTTTAAGGAAGAGTTTCTAGGGAAAACATGCCTTCAACTAAAAGAATAATTAATAATGAGATGAATTTTACACACAGAAAAACCCTCAGTGGATGTATTTGATAGCTGATGAAGCTTTTGATGCCCATCACCCATGCATATGTATGGCTCATTGGTACACTACTAACTTAGCTATATAGACACAGGCACTTATGGCTTCAAAGGAGTTTCCTTTTACTTTTTTGTGTGTAAAATGGCATTGATAGAGTCAATCGATTTGTTTCATTCTTGTTGAGCCAATGAATTCCTATCAGCAAGCAATATATTCCTCTATACCTATCACAACATGGTACAATGGAAAGTGTTGATAACACTTACTTTATTTGTTTAAAAAAAATTGCTATTGGCTATCATCTCTGTATTCATCTTTCTTCAATATAGTTGTCATTTCCTTCTTACAATTGTTTGGTAGTATCTAACAGTCTAACAGAAAATTAGATTGTATTCCATTTGTATGCCTCTATCACAACTACCTTTTCAGCTAATGTTTCTTTTTCATAATGAGTGGGCGGGCATTATATGAGATATATCCATTATGTTGAGCACATGCACTCTTACAGGATCAGGACATACTATTTTGTAAAACTGGAAATGTTTGAATCTTAAGTACTCTAATATTGGTCTTTACATCTAAAAAGAACACATGGACACAGGGAGGCAAACATCACATACCAGGGCCTGCCAGGGAGTGGGGGTCTGGGGGAGGGATAGCATTAGGAGAAATACCTAATGTAAATGATGAGTTGATGGGTGTAGCAAGCCAACATGGCACATGTATACTTAGGTAACAAACTTTCATGTTGTGCACATGTGTGCCAGAACTTAAAGTATAATAATAATAAAAAAAAATGCTGGAATCTGTCTAGTCTGTCCAGAAACATTTCAAAGATCTAGAAACTCACTAACCATGGAAGGTCTGTCTATAACTGTTAGTGTGACATCACCAGAATATAATGATAACAATTGCTTTGCATACATTCTTAGCCATCAATTCGAGATCTACCAAGAATAGGGCATGATATATGGGGGAGTGGCAAGAAGCAGATGCAGTAATGATTACATTCTGGACAGGCCAGGCAATTAATTTTTTTGTATATTTATTCCTTGCTTATTTGTTCTATTGTTCTTTCATTTAATTATCTTTTATTGTTTCATGTGACAAATGAAATGAACATTTGTTATGTATGAATAAGACGAAACTTTTTATTTCTCTGTTATCAGCTGTAGCAAGTATAGAGAGTTAGGAACAGACCTTTTTATTAAGCCTCATATATCATCATGTTGGTTCAAATTCAAGAAGGGCCAACCCAAATGATTCTTTCACAGAAACCAAAGGCTTAATGTGTTAGGAAAAAAAAATATAAAATGCTTTAGAACTCTTTCCCCAGAGAGTGACACAATTTTATTCCCTAACATTCTTCCACAACACCTTATAACTCAAACCCTTAGCTTATCCATTTCCTCATCTCTAGCTTCAAATATGAAGAAAACAGTACTTTTTTTTCTTGCAACAGAAAACCTTATGGATACTATTTTTCTTTAGACTTGGCTGCAGTTTTGTAAGAGGGATCAAGGGATTGGTACAAATAGGCAGACTCTTAAGCATACAGAACGGATAACCAGTTTACTGGAAAGAGAATGAAATATAAGAATAAGGATGAAGAGAAATATGAGAGAAGAAGAGATGGAATTACTGATATGATTATTTTTTACATATTGTAAAAACAATCAGAAAAACTGATTGTATTTAAGAAATGGTAGGCTTTTTTATATATCCTGTGATACTTTCAGTGCTATTTGAGGATAAATAATAAAAACACATATTTAAACTTTGTAAAACAAAATAAAATAAAAAGTCAACAACTGTGATGTTAAAAAAATGAAATCAATAAAATAAGGCAATATGTCTTAGTTCAAGTATTTTAAATATCAATAGTTGCGTTAGGGCGTTCTTGCATTGCTATAAAGAAATACCTGAGACTAGGTAATTTACAAAGAAAAGAGGTTTCATTGGCTCACAGTTCTTCAGGCTTTAAAGGAAGCATGCTGCTGGCATCTGCTCAGCTTCTGGTGAAGGCTCAAGGACCTTTCAATCATGGCAGAAGGCAAAGGGAGAACAGGCACATCACAGTTGAAAGCAGGAGCAAACGAGAGTGGTGGGGGCAGGGAGAGGTGCAGACATTTTTAAATGAGAAGCTCTCAGGAGAACTCACTATAATGAAGACAGCACCCACTCATGAGGGATCTTCCCCATGATGCAAATACTTCCCACCAGGTCCCACCACCAGCAGTGAGTATTCCAATTCAACATGAGATTGAGACAGGGACAAATACCCAAACTATGTCAGTAATACCTTCTAACAGCCACGATTCACCTTTACTTTTTTCATATGACATCTGTATAGATTTGGTAGGCCTACCAAAATAGAGTACTACAGATGTGATGGCTTCAACAACAGAAATGTATTGTCTCACAATTCCGGAGGCTGTAAGTCTGAGATCAAGATTTGGTCATGTTGATTTCTTCTGAGAGCTATGAGGGAAGAATGTGCTCCAGGTCTCTCTCCTCGGCTTGTAGATACCTGTTTCCTTCCAGTGTGTCAGCACTATCTTTCTCCATGCCTATGGCCTGTGTTCAGTTTTCCTTTTTTTATAAATATACCAGTGATATTGGATTAAGCCCACCTTAATAACCTCATTTTAATTTAATTACCTTTTTAAGACCCTACCTGCAAATATAGTTACATTCTGAAGTACTGGGGTTTAGGACTTTAATATATGAATTTCAGGGCTACTCAATCGAGTCTACAACAGCATCTGAAGCATTGTTACTCAAATATCATTTATTAAAGAATTGTATTTCTTTTTAGAAGCAGAACGCTATTAGATATTAAGTACAGCTTAACAATACTTGTAGATTAAGTTCCTGATCTTGGTGAAATTGTGAATAATGTACAGACACTCAGTAAGATATGGCACATAAATAGGATTAGCTGTACACATCTATATAGTCACCGGGCTCTTTCATAAGGCACAAAAGGAATGTCTGTGACTGAGGTTTACTCAACAAAAGTAATACTAAGAACAAAACGATTCTTATTGTGCAAATGCAATAATAAAAACAGATATGCTGTGAGACATACAATGTGTAACAGTGAGTTACAGGCGTAAAGGAAATGTAGACAGTATTTTCTGATACGCATTTGAAACTTTTGTAGCTGGAACTATTGTCACTTGAGGAAGATAGTTTTACTAGGCTACAGCATATGTAGACAAATATATTCAGATAAGTTATAATGCTTACAAATGGAACATAATAGGGTTTTCACATGGTGCAGACCAATAACATATGGTTCTGTTCAGAGAGACAGTAAATAATACATTGCTGGTAATGAATTCAGCCTGGTCAGAACAGAACCTAGCTGCTAACAACCATATAAACAGTAACAGCTGGTACTTTTGCAGTCACTTTCCTTTCATAATTTACTCTCTTGAACAAGGTATGTGTGTTGAATGGTGGGGGAGAGGCAGTTCTTCCCCAGTATAATAAATAATATGTTATTTTGCTTTATTTTTTGCAATTTAAATTTTTAAGGGAAAAACAATGGCTAAACTTGTCATTGCAAATTGAATTATGTATTATCCAAGTAAAACACTTCTTAGACCACTAAACAGGGTAGAATGTAGAAAGGCCAGAAAAAAAGTCACAAAATCCAAAATGTATGATAGCAGTGAGAAAGGACCTGTGAGTGCTATATTGAATAAATATGATCTTTACCTTACAGGATGAGACATATGTGTTGTTTCTCCAACTTTAAACTATTAAACTGCTTTCCTGGATCTGTAAGCTTTGGTTTACAAAATAAAATTATGTTTTGTTGTTACAACACAATCCTTAACTGTTAAATAAAAATACCATAGGCACTGAACAATGTTTCATAATTTTAATCTTTTTTTTTCAATAAATTTTTAACAATGAAAATTTCTCACTGCTCTCATACAGTTTGGATTTTGTGATTATTTTTCTGGCCTTTCTACATTCTACCCCCTTTGGTGGGGTAAAATTAAAATTTCAATTTTATTAGTATTTTCCACAGTGCTTTATACATATTTTTACATTTGATGCTCATCATAACCCTAGAAGATAAGGTGATATGGTTTGGCTCTGTGTCCCCATCCAATCTTACCTTGAATTTTAATAATCCCCATGTGTCAAGGGTGAGACCAGGTGGAGATAATTTAATCATGGGGGTATTTTCCCCTATGCTATTCTTGTGATAGTGAGTGAATTCTCATGAGATTGGATGGTTTTATAAGCATCTGGCATTTCCTCTGCTGGCATTCATTCTGTTTCCTGCTGCCCTGTGAAGAGGTGCCTTCCACCATGATTGTAAATTTCCTGAGGCCTCCTCAGCAATGCATAACTGTGAGTTAATTAAACCTCTTTCCTTTATACATTTCTGAGTCTTTGGTATTTCTTTACAATAGCATGAGAACAGTCTAATACAGTAAATTCATACCACAGAGAGTAGGGCAGTGCTATAAAGTTACCCGAAAATGTGAAAGCAACTTTGGAACTGGGTAACAGGCAGAGGCTGGAACAGTTTGGAGGGTTCAGAAGAAGACAGGAAGATGTGGGAAAGTATGGTACTTCCTAGAGATTTGTTGAATGGCTTTGACCAAAATGCTAATAGTGATAAACAATGAAGTCCAGGTTGAGATGGTCTCAGTAGAGATGAGGAACCTGTTGGAAACTGTAATAAAGGCAACTCTTGCTATGCTTTAGCAAAGAGACTGGTGACAATTTTCCCGTGCCCTCGAAATCTGTGGAACTTTGAACTTGAGAGAGATGATTTAAGGTATCTAGCAGAAGAAGTTTCTAGCAGCGAAGTGTTCAAGGAGTGACTTGGGTGCTCTTAAAAGCATTCAGTTTTATGCATTCACAAAGAGATGGTTTGGAATTGGAACTTATGTTTAAAAGGGAAGCAGAGCATAAAAGTTTGGGAAATTTACAGAAAAGAAGAACTCATTTCTGAGGATAAATTCAAGCCCACTGCAGAAGTTTGCATAAATAATGAGGAGCCAAATGTTAATTGCCAAGACAATGAGGAAAACGTCTCCAGGGCATGTCAGATGTCTTCATGGCAGGTCTTTCCATCACAGGCTCAGAGGCCTAAGAGACAAAAAGGATTTCCTGGGCTGTGTGCAGGGACTAACTGTCATGTGCAGTCTCAGGACTTGGTGCCCTGCATCCCAGCCATGGCTGAAAGGGATCAACCTATAGCTCTGGCTGGGGCTTCAGAGGGTGCAAGCCCCAATCCTTGGTGGCTTACATGTTGTGTTGGACCTGCAGATGCACAGAATTCAATAACTGAGGTTTGGGAACCTCTGCCTAGATTTCAGAGGGTATATGGAAACCCCTGAATGTCCAGGCAGAGTTTACTGCAGGGCCAGAGCTCCGCTAGGGCAGTGCAGAAGGGAAATGTGGGGTTGGCGCTTTCACACAGAGTCCTCAGTGGGACCCTGCCTAATGTAGCTGTTAGAAGAGGGCCACCGTCTTCCAGACCCCAGAACGGTAGATCCACCAACAGCTTGCACCATGTACCTGGAAAAGCCACAGATACTAAATGCCAAGTTGTGAAAGCAGCTGGGAGAGTGGCTGAACCCTGCAAATCCACAGGGCTGGAGCTGGCCAAGGCCATGGGAGCTTCCCACTTGCATTAGCATGGCCTGGATGTGAGACACGGAGTGAAAGGAGATCGTTTTGTAACCTTAAGGTTTTAATGACTGTCCTATTGGATTTCAGACTTGCATGTGATATGTAGCCCCTTTGTTTTGGCCAATTTCTCCCATTTGTAGAGGTGTATTTACCCAATGCCTGTACCTCCATTGTATCTAGGAAGTAACCAACTTGCTTTTCATTTTACAGGCTCATAGGCAAAAGGGACTTGCCTTGTCTCAGATGAGACTTTGGATTTAGACTTGTGTGTTAATACTGGAATTAGGTATGACTTTTGTAGACTGTTGGAAGGCCATGATTTTGTTTTGAAATGTGACTACATGAGATTTGGGAGGGGCCAAGGGCAGAATGATAAAATTTGGCTCTGTGTCCTCACCCCAAACTCACCTTGAATTGTAATAATCCCCAGGTGTAAAGGGCAGTTCCAGGTAGAGGTAATTGAATCATGGGGATGGTTTTCCCTATGCTGTTCTCATGATAGTGAGTTCTCATGAGATCTGATGGTTTTATAAGCATCTGGCATTTCCCCTCCTGGTACTCATTCTCTTTCCTTCTGCCCTATGAAGAGGTGCCTTCTGCAATGATTGTAAGTCTCCTGAGGTCTCCCTAGCCATGTGGAACTGTGAGTCAATTAAACCTATTTCCTTTATAAATTACCCAGTCTCTGGTAGTTTTTCATAGCAGTGTGAGAATGAACTAATACAATGGGTACTGTTTCCTTTACTCAATGATAAAACTGACCCTAACAGAGGTTAAAAATTTTGCCCCAGATGATATGAAACCCTGAAGCCCACATTCTTAATCACTCGTTTATCTATATTGTTATAATATATCCTTTTTTTTTTACAAAGGCATCTATAAGAATACATTTTGTGTTACCTCTTGGTATACTTCCTTCAGGTGCTAAATGGTTTTTAGAAGCCTCACTATGAAGAGTTACTTAAGTGCTATCTTGAATTGTCAAGGTGGTGTGACAATTATAGCTTTTCTATTAGATACCATGCTTATTTGCTTTTTGCCTGTTTAGCAAATATTTATTCTTGTAAATAAGGTAAAGTCCAAAAGCTTTACAGTAATATCTAATAGGAGATAATTTAATTGATTTAATTTTAGCATAGTTCTGCTAAATTATATGTAACAAAGCTATTTTCCAAATATCTGTATCTTTATATTCTTATTTATGATGTCCTGATCTATCCACATATAACTTAATGATCCTCAAAACACTCATTTGATGGAGACATCAAAGGTATATTTTCCTTCATGTTGACTTTACATTTTCTAGTGGCCTAGAACAAAAAGGGAAACAACTATTTTATAGGATTTTATAAACAACTAATTTATAGGGTTATAATATAAAAGGAAATCAGGATGTCAAAGGTAGACCTTTTCCTAGTGCTAAAATGCACAAATAATTTTACTATAGGTCCTCAGCAAGTAGATACATTGATATGGCAGAAAAGGACCTCAGTAACTTTTCTGATAAAAATATAATGGAAGTTTCATAAGGCCTTTCTTATAATGTTTCTCAGTGAAAAACATTTTGGTATACCACCAAAGCAACAGTTGTTAAAGAAAATTTTATGAAGTGCCAAGATAAGGCAGTCAAAAGGAATCATTTTATAATATACTGGCTGTATTAGTCTGTTCTCACACTGCTATAAAGAGCTACCTGTGACTGGGTAAATAATGAAGAAAACACTTTTAACTGACTCACAGTTCCACAGGCTGTACAGGAAGCATGGCTGAGAAGTCTCAGGAAACTTACAATCGTGGTGGAATGTTGACACGGAAGCAAGCACATCTTCACATGGAGGCAGGAGAGAGAGAGAGATAGTGAAGATGGAAGGGCCACACATTTTGAAACAACCATATCTCATGAGAACTCACTCACTATCCTGAGAACAGCAAAGGGTAAATCTATCCTCATGATCCAGTCACCTCCCTCCAGGCCCATCCTCCAATTTGAATGATATTTGGGCAGGGATGCCAGGGACACAATTCCAAACCATATCACTGATATACTCAGAAAAGAAAATTTAAAATAGCTAAAGAAATAAATGAATTTTCCTCACTTAATTTTTTATGAATATTATTTCTGTACATGAACTTATGATAAGAATTAAATGCCAGAAAAGTCAAAGTTATATTCTCTGGACAGACCTGGGAGTACAGAATATATTGCTCAAGAGGGCCCCAAGTCACAAAGCTAATATAATAGGATGTTAAAATGACCCTTCAGCTGAATCCTAAAGAAACAGATATCAAAGTGAGTTGTAATTCACATCACCTTTATAGAACTTCTAATAAATGATTAACTAAGAACCAATTAGAATACTCCTAAAACTCTCTCCCTCCCTATAGGACTACAAGGATTGGAAGAGAAGCATTTTGATGTGATTTCTTAGGAAAAGCTGTTCTATGTGATCTACATCCACACTGCCATTTGATATTGTAAATCTTCTAAAATTTAGTCATTTTAGTAGATGCGTAGTAGTATATCAATATGCTTTTGCCTTTATATTTACAGAAAGTAAAAATGGCTATTTCTAGCATACAGTTTTATGGCTTTTCAAAATGCATCGTCAGGTATCCATGAACATAACCAAGAAACAGAACAATTTTATAATTCTAAGAAATTCCCTCAGCTATCTGTCAATACTAAATCAGCCTCCCCTTATCCACCCTCTTGAAACAACTGATCTATTCTTCACCTTGATAATTTTGCCATTTCTATAATGTTAAATAAATTAAATCATACAATATGTAGCATTTTGAATCTATTTTATTTCATGCACGTGTTTACATAAAATAAATTTAAATATTTATTTATGGATTTTGAAAACAATAAAACACGTTTTAGATTCATCCATGTTTTATATGTATGAATAATTTTATTAGCAAATTGGATTGCATGTATTGGCAAATGAATGTAGCATAATCCTTCATGCATTAAAGGATATTTGGGCAGTTTCCAGTTTTTAGCAATTGTCAGTAATGCTAATATAATCATTCACACAGTTGCTGAAATTTTAAGTTTTTATTTATGCAGGAGTGAGATTGCTAGATGACATGGTCAATGAATGTTCAGTTTTATGAAAAACTGACAAACTGTTTTCCAAAGTGACCACACCATTTCACATTCACACCAGCATTGTGGGAGAATTTAAGTTGTTCTGCTTCCTGACAGCACTAATATTTTTTTTTTTTTTTTGTAAATTTTAGCCATTCTAATACATATACAGTGGAATGTCGTTCTGAATTTGCATTGAATTTTCCTAATGACTACTTATATGCTGCACCTTTTGATGCACCTATTTAACATCTGGGTGTCTTCTTTAATAAAGTATCTGTTCAAATATTTTGGCCATTTAAAATTTTTTTAACTTTTTTTGTGGGTAAATAGTCGGTGTATATATTTATGGGGTACATGAGATATTTTGATACAGGCATGCAATGCAAAATAAGCACATCATGGAGAATGAGGTATCCATCCCTTCAAGCACTTATTCTTTGAGTTACAAGCAATCCAGTTACATTCTTTAAGCTATTTGGAATATACAATTAAGTTTTTATTGGCTATAGTCACCCTATTGTGCTGTCAAATAGTAGATCTTATTCATTCTTTCTAAATTTTTAGTACCCATTAACTAATCCCACCTCTCTCCCAATTCCCCAGTGCCCTTCCCAATCTCTGTTAATCATCCTTCTACTCTTTATGACCACAAGTTTTGGTGTTTTTCTTTTTATTATTTTTAGATACTACAAATAAATGAGAACGTGAGATTGTTTGTCTTTCTGTGCCTGGCATATTTCACTTAACATAACGACCTCCAGTTCCATCCATGTTGTTGCAAATGAAAGGATCTCATTTTTTATGGCTTAACAGTACTCCACTGTGTACATGCACCTCATTTTATTTATCCATTCATGTGTTGATGGACACAGGTTGCTTCCAAGTCTTAGCAATTGTAAACAGTGCTGCCACAAACATAGGAGTACAAATACTTCCTTGATATACTGGTTTTCTTTCTTTTGTGTATATACCCAGCAGCGGGATTGCTGTATCATATGGTAGCTCAATTTTTAGTTTTAGGGGAATCTCTTAACTGTTCTTTATAGTGGTTGCACTAATTTACATTTCCACCAACAGTGTACAAGATTTCCCTTTTCTCCATATCTTTGCCAGCATTTTTCTTTTGGATATTAGCCATTTTAACTGGGGTGAGTTTGTAATAACCATAGTTTTGATTTGCACTTCTCTGATGATCAGTGATGTTGATTGCCTTTTCAAATGCCTGTTTGCTCTTTGTATGTCTTCTTTTGAGAAATGTCTATTCAAGTCTTTTGCTTAGTTTTTCATCAGATTATTAGATATTTTTCTGTATAGTTGTTTGAACTCTTTATATATTCTGGTTATTAATCCTTTGTCAGAGGGGTACTTTGCAAACATTTTCTCCCATTCTATGGGTTGTCTCTTCAACTAATAGACTGTATTCTTTGCTGAGTTGACCGTATCCTTTGTTGTGCAGAAGCTTTTTAAATTAATGTGATCTCATTTGGTTGCCTGTGCTTGCAGGGTACTGCTAAATAAATCTTTACCCAGACGAATGCCTTGGAGATATTCCCCAATGTATTCTTGTAGTAATTACATAGTTTGAGGTCTTAAATTTAAGTCTTTAATCCATTTTTATTTGATTTTTTTCTATGGTGAGAGATAGGAGTCTAGTTTCATTCTTTTACATATGAATATCCAGTTTTCCCAGCACCCTTTATTGAAGAGATTGCCTTTTCCCCACTGTTCTTGGCACCTTTGTCAAAAATGAGTTCAACATGGGTGTATTTATTTGTTTCTGGGTTCTCTATTCTGTTCCATTGGTCTATGTGTCTGTTTTCATTCTTGTGCCACACTGTTTTGGTTACTATAGCTCAGTAGTATAATGAACAGACATTTCTCAAAAGAAGACATACATGTGGCCAACAAACATGAAAAAACTCAACATTACTAATCATTAGAGAAATGCAAATCAGAAACACAATGAGTTGATACCATCTCACACCAGTCAGAATGGCTATTATTAAAAAGTCAGAAAGCAGATGCTGGTGAGTTTGTGGAGAAAAAGGAATGCCTTTCTCCACAAAATTCTCCTCAGAGAATTCTCTGAATTGCCAGAAAGAGGCTCCTGTTTTCTTCCTGGAAGTGTAAATTAGTTCAACCATTGTGGAAGAGAGTGTGGCAATTCCTCAAAGACCTAGAACCAGAAATACATTTAACCTAGCAATCCCATTACTGAGTATATGCCCAAAGGAATATAAACCATTGTATTATAAAGACACATGCACCTGGTATGTTCATTGCAGCACTGTTTATAATATACTAGCAAAGTCATGGAATCAACCTAAATGTCCATCAGTGATAGACTGAATAAAGAAAATATGGTACATATACACCATGGAATACTATGCAGCCATAGAAAGAAATAAGATCTTATCCTTTGCAGGGACATGGAAGGAGCTGGAAATCATTAACCTCAGCAAAGTAATGTAGAAACAGGAAACCAAACACTGCATGTTCTCACTTATAAAGTGGGAGCTGAATTGTGGGAACACACGGATACATAATGGGGAACAACACATACTGGGCACCTGTGGGGAGGGGGAGCATCAGGAAGAATAGCTAATGGATGCTGGGCTTAATACCTGGGTGATGGGGTGATCTGTGTGCCAAACTACCATGACACACATTTACCTATGTAACAAACCTGCACATTCTGCATGTGTACCCCTGAACTTAAAATTAAAAAAAAATAAAATAAAAACTCTGTAGTATAATTTGAATTCAGGTAATTTGTTTGCTTTGGTTAGGCTAGCTTCGGCTATTCTGGATCTTGTGTGGTTCCATATGCATTTCAGATTTGTTTTTATATTTCTGTGAAGAATGTTATTTGTATTTTGATAGGGACTGCATTGAATTTGTAGATTGCTCACTAATTCGTTCTTCTGCTTGATCCATTCTGTTATTAGAGCACTCCAATGTGTTTTTCAGTATACCAAATACATTCTTCAGCTTCATAATTATTGCTTATTTTTAATTATTTCAATCTCATAATTAAATCTATCTGATGGAATTCTGACTTTCTTCTCTGTGTTATCTTGAATTTATTTAAGTTTTCTCAACACAGCTATGTTGAATCCTCTGTTTGAAAGGGCACATATCTCTATTTCTCCTGGGTTGGTACCTGTTGCCTTTTTAGTTCATTTGCTGAGGGCATATTTTCCTTGATGATGTTGATTCTAGTAGATGTTCTTCAGTGTCTGGACATTAAAAAGTTAGGTATTATATTTATTGTAGCCTTCATTGTCTGGGCTTATTTGTAGCCATCCTTTTTTGAAAGGCTTTCCAGTTATTTGAAAGGACTTCAGTGTTGTGATCTAAGCTATTCCTGCTTTATGGGCATTCCAAGCCCAGTAATGCTGTGGTTCTTGCAGACTCTTAGAAGAATTGCCTTGATGGTCTTGGACAAGATGCAAGAAAATTCTCTGAATTGCCAGAGAGAAGCTCTTGTTCTCTTCCTTTACTTTCTCCCAAACATGCAATCACCATCTCTGTCCTGAGCCACCTGAACCTGGAGGTATAGTGACACAAGCACCCCTGTGGCCACTACCACTGTGATTGCATAAGGTCAGACCTGAAGTCAACACAGCTCTGGGTTTCTCCCAAGGCCTGCTGTAATGACTCCTTGGCTACTGCCTGTGTTCACTCACAGCCTTGGGGCTTTATAGTCAGCAAGCGGAAAAGCCAGCCAGGCCCATGTCCTTTCTTTCAGGGTGGCGAGGTCCCCCAGGCCCTGGCTGGGTCCAGAACTGCCATCTGAGAGTCAGGGACTAGAGTCAGAAACCTTAGAAGTATACCTGATCTTCTATTGTATTCTGGCTGAACTGGCACTCAAACTGCAAGACACAGTCTTCCCACTCTTCCCTCCCCTTTCCAAAGGCAGAGGAGCCTCACCCTATAGCCACCACCAACCCTGGCCACAAGGAGAACTCTCAGCCTACCAATGATGTCCCCTTAAGACCTAGAGTATCTTAGGTCAGCTTGTGTGAACGCTGCCTGACCTGGAACTCACCATTGAGGTCAGTGAGCTCCCCTCTGGCCCAGGGCAGGTCCAGAAATGCCACTCAGGAGGCAGCTCCTAGAATCAGAGAGTCCAAGAGCCCTCTTGGCGCTCTAACCCTGTGGCAGTGTAGGGACCTAAGGTGCAAAACAAAGACCCCTTAACTTTTTTCCTTTGCTTTTCTCAAGCAGAAGCAGTATTGCCCCCATAATCATCAGCTGGTTATGTACTGAGTCTCACTTGAAGCCAGCAAATATCAGAAGCTCACCAAGACCCTCAGTGTAGTACCTGGGTATCCTTGCTGGTTATTCAGGGCCCAGTGTTCCTTAGTTAGCAGGTGATGAATGCTGGCAGGATTGGGTCCTTTCCTGTAAGGCAATGGGTTTCCTTCTGACACAGGAGGTGCCTAGAAATATCATCTGGGACCTAGGGCCTGGACTGGGGGCCTTTTGAGTCTGATCCATGCCCTATTCTACTGTTGCTGAGCTGGTATCCAAGGTGCAAGACAAAGTCCTCTCCACTCTTTACTCTCCTCTCCTCAAGCAGAAAGAAGGGGTATTTTTTTTTTGGAGCAGCAAACTGTGGCAGCCTGGGATTAGGGGAATGGGGATGCCAGCACTCTCTTGGCTACCCCAACTGGTATCTCAATATATCATGTGCCTCCCAGTCCAGTGTGTCTGGGATTAGTTCATCCCTAGGACTCACCTAAGAGTTGCAGTCCTTATGGCCTAGACTGCCTTTCAAATTTACTTAGAGACTGAAAGCATTTTGGCCATCAGTTATGAGGTCTGCGGGCACTCAAATTCAGATGACTGGGATTGGCAATTCCCCTCTGGCTAGGGCTGGTTTAAATCCTCCTTCGGTGGATGGGCATCAGCTGAGTTTGATCTGGTTTTCCTTTCCACTCCAACAGGACAGCACTGAGTTTAATGCCTCGCAGTTGCTGTGGTCTCCCTCCCCCAGTGTCCACAGATGCTCTGTCCACCACACAGCTTCATCCAGAGGGTTGGGGAGAGGTGGTATTGGTGATTTACGACTGTTATTTAAAAAATCTCTTCAGTACCTATTTTAAAAATCTCTTCAGTACCTCTTTCAGCAATATGAAGTGAAAACCAGGTACTGAGAGTACTCACCTGATTTTTGGTTCTTATGAAAGTGTTTTTTTTTTTTTTTTTTTTTTTCTGTGTAGATAGTTGTTAACTTGGTGTCCTTGCTCGGGGAATGATACCTGGAGCTTTCTATTCTACCATCTTGGTGTCCTTCCTTTCCATCCCTCCCTCCCTCCCTTCCTTCCTTCCTTCCTTCCTTCCTTTCCTCTCTTTCTCTCCCTTTCTCCCTTTCTCCCTTTCTCTCTTTCCTTCTTCCTTCTTTCTTTCCTTTCCTTTCCTTTCCGTTCCTTTTTGACAGAGTCTTGCTCTGTCTCCCAGGCTGGAGTGCAGTGGCACGTTCTCGGCTTACTGCCAGCCCTGCCTCCCGGGTTCACGCCATTCTCCCACCTCAGCCTCCTGAGTAGCTGGGACCACAGGCACCCACCACACCCCGCCTGGCCCATTTCTTAACTGGGTTGTATGTTTCTACTGACTTGCAAAATTTGTTATACATTCTGGATACATGTTCTTTGTCTAACATGTAGTTTAAAAATGTTTCATTCCTTTTATGTAATTAATGATGTCTTTTCCAAAGCAGTTTTTGTTTTTATAAAATGTTGATGAAATTCACTTATTAGTATCTCCTTATATACTTTTGCTTTCTGAGTAATATCTAAAAACCTTTAGCTCAACCCAGAGTCACAAAGATTTTCTTCTTTGTTTCGTTCTAATTGTATGTATAGTAATATGATTCACATTTAAGTCAATGATGCATATTGAATTAATTTATGTATACAGTGTGAGATATAGGTTAGAGTGGATAATCTTGCCTTCATCATCATATTAGTAAGAAAACATCATTTCATCATTAAGTATGAGGTTAGATGTAAGTTTTCATAGAAGTCTTTGGCAGGTTGAGATAATTCTCCTCAATCTCAATTTTTATGAAAAAAAATTAAAATATTGAATAAATGCTGAATTTTTCAGTGAATTATCCGCATGTTAATATACCCACATATTGTTATTGTTGTTAATGTAGTGATTTATATAGTTTAATTTTTTTTAGTTACACAATCATCTTTTCAACCTTGTAATATACTGTACTTGATCATGGTATATTATCATATTAATATATCCCTAGATTGGTATACCAAAAATTTGTTGAGAGATTTTTGTGTCAATGTTCTTAGGGGGGATTATTTTTTCTTTTCATATTTTTAGTTCTGATATTAGGGTAATAATGTAATAATAGTGACATAAAATGAATTGGAGCATTAACCTACTCCATTTCCAGAAAGAATCTGTGTAGGTTTGGTACTATTTATTTCTTAAAGGTTTAAGAGATGTGATCTTGAAGTTTTCTCTGTGAGTGATCTTTTAATTGCAAAATCAATTTCTTGCAATTTCGTATACTAAATATTCAGATTTTTTATTTTTTCTAAATTAATATAGAATTTTCTGTTTTTCAAGAAATTTGTACACTTAATCTAAACTGCTAAATTAATTGACAAGTAGTTTGTCTTAATATTAGCTTAATAGCTATTTAATTTTTCTAGGAAGTGTAATATTTTTCTCCTTCACTTCTGATAATTGGTAGTTTGTGTCATCTCTTTTTGTTCTTTATTAGGCTGGTTAAGATTTATCCGTTTTAGTGATCTGTGAAAGAATTAGCTTTTGGTTTCATTAAGTTTTCCTGTTAACTGTTCATCTTCAATGTTAATAATTTTTAATCTTTACTATTTCCATAACTCTATTTACTTTAGCTTTTATTTGTTCTTTCTTTTCCAACTTGTTAAGGTCAAAGCTTACAATATCGCTTTGAAATCTTGTGTGTGAGTGTGTGTGGAGAGAGAGAGAGAGAGAGATTATATTTTCTCTTGGCTTGCATAGCTTTAAACAAGAAATCTACAATAATTCTTATTTTAGTTTTAGTGTAGAATGTGTATTTTATCTCTGGCTGCTTTTTAGATTTTCTCTTTTCCTCTGGTTTTTAGCAATTTAATTATTATGTTCTTTTGTATGATTTTTATTTCTTTGTCTACTCTTCCTTGAGATGATTAACCTCTTATATTTGCTATTTTGTTGTATGCATCAAATTCAGAAACTATTCAACCTTTAATTCTTAATATATTTTTTCTGTCCCCTTTATGGGAACCCCAATATTTATATATGATAATTTTTTATTATTCCATATATCACCTACGCTCTGTATTTTTATTTGTTTGTTTGGGTTTTAGTATTTTTCTCTCTCTGTCTCAATTTGGAAATTTTATGTACTCTTGCTGTGCCTTCAAGTTAACAATATTTTTTTCTTTGATGTTTAATATACTGTTAATTTCTTCCAATTAATACTTAATTTCATATATTTTGGGTTGCTTTGTAAATAATGTTCATTGTGTCATTTTTTCTATCTTCCATTTCTTTCTTCATTGTATTTATTTAGTAAAGACTTGAACATAATTATAGCCACCTGTATTTAATTTTTTTCTCTTATTTCCATTTTTTCCATTTCTAGGTCTCTTTCTATTGACTGTTTTTACACTAGTTGTAGTTCAAAGATTTCTGTTTCTTTAAATGTTTAGTCATTTTTAAAATTGGATATTGGACATTGTGTTGTTAAGGGTTTAGATTTTGTTTTGTTCCTTTAAAGAGTGCTGGATTTTTTTTTTAAACAGGCTCCTGTGTCACCTGCAAATTATTTTGGTCCATTAAACCTTGTTATTAAGCTTTAAAGGTAGGCCAAAAGGAGTCTTTATTCTGGCTTTTATTCAGCCATACAACTAAAGCATTAGCCCTTTGGAATCTCCATCAGTCTCTGATGATTATATTCTTTTTTTTTTTTTTTTTTTTTTTTTGAGACGGAGTCTTGCTCTGTCACCCAGGCTGGAGTGCAGTGGCCGGATCTCAGCTCACTGCAAGCTCCACCTCCTGGGTTCCCGCCATTCTCCTGCCTCATCCTCCCGAGTATCTGGGACTACAAGTGCCCGCCACCTCGCCCGGCTAGTTTTTTGTATTTTTTTAGTAGAGACGGGGTTTCACCATGTTAACCAGGATGGTCTCGATCTCCTGACCTTGTGATTCGCCCGTCTCGGCCTCCCAAAGTGCTGGGATTACAGGCATGAGCCACCGCGCCCGGCCTGATGATTATATTCTTGTTGATCAAAGATCAATGTCTCTTTACCTTGTTTGAGCTCTAGAAATTGTTTATCTTACAAATGACCAGTTGTTGTTGTTGCTGTTGTTGTTGTTGTTGTTGTTTTCAGATTTATGGGATTTTTTGCCTATGCAAGTACATCCTAGTACTCAGCAACGATAAGAAAACACATGTAGATTTCTGTAGGTTTTTGTCTATATGAGTTCCTTCTCTTTAAAACCTGCACCATTACTTCCATCCCCTTGGTCTACCTGAATTCCAATCTATCTTTCCTTGACAATGCAAGACCACTGGGCTCTAGTTTCCGCCTATGTGAGCTTGGTGTCTGAAAATTGCATGAGATAGAAATTCATGAATATTAATTGTGGGAGTCACTGTGTTTACTTATTTTCCATTAGAGATCAAAGTTCTGTGCTTCTCACTGTCCAATGTCTGAAAGGGTTTTTGTTTGTTTGTTTGTTTTTTTAAACAAGTTTTGCTCATTCTTTAGTGGTTTGTGGCAAGAAGGTAAGTCTGGCCATTGTTCCTAAATATAATAGTGATCTGAATGCCAGAGTTATCTTTTAAAATGTAATATTTAAAAATATATAATATTTAGAAATGTAATGCTTTAAAATATTCTAATACTTTTTAACTTACATTATTCTAATAATTCCTCAATTTATAATCCAAATTCTTTACATGGAATACAAGGCCTTCTAGGCAATAACTTCTCTTTATAGCTCCAGAGTCACTTCTGCCTACTGCTATGAAATTAATATTCTGGCATAACGAAATGTTCAGAAATCTTCAAGTAATGACAGTGCAATTATGACAGCATAACACCCTATATTTACCCCAAATGTAGTAGTTATCATACTTTATTGAAATTTCCCACTTATACTTTTGTTTCCCAATAAACTTTGAAAGGGAAACAATCTGATTCACTGCTCAGAGAACTTGTCACAATATCCATTGAATGAATATATAAATGGAAGAAAAGAAGGCAGGTAGGAAGGCAGGAAGAAAAGAAACAATTGATTTTGAGCTGATTTAAAAATTTTCCTTCAGTGTTCTCTGCTAGATTATGACAAATGTGTAACCAAAAAAAAAAAAAAAAAAAATCAAAAGCTTGAGGTTTTTTCTTACTAGTTATTGTTATTTGCTTTTGAAACCTGTTAGAATCATTTCAGTAGATGACTTCCATAATTTCATCTACCCATATACCTCCTCTTATTGCTCCATAAACTCCATTATTTCTGTGCTCTAACAACACTTCCCAGACTTACATTACTTGATAGACTTGTGGTATAGTGTCATGGAATTTTTTTTTTTTTTTTTGCTTCAAAATGAATGTCTTCATTAAATGTATTTTTCTGAACTTCATTTGTATTATTCAGAGAGATTAATAACCTCAGCAATTTAAAAATTACACCACATGTCTTTCTTTACCTATTGCCTTTGAATAATATTATAATTAAATTAAAATTTGTATATGCAAGTAGAACTGCAAAGTCTAAGGAAAACTGATAGAAAATTGTGCCGAATAATGGCTTCCAAAGATGTCCATGCCGTAGTCTTTGGAATATATGACCACGTTTCCTTACATGGTAAAATAAACTTTGCAGATGTTATTAAGGTTAGGAGCTAGAGATGAGGAAATTGCTTTAGATTAGGCAGGTGGGCTTGGTTTAATAACATGAATCCTCAAAAGTGAAAGAAGAAGACAGTAGAGTGGTCAGAGAGTTGAGACTGGAGTACAGGCAGTAGGGATTCAAAGTGGGAGAAAGATTTGATCCAACATTTGCTGGTTTGGAAAATAGAGAAAGGGGAAAATGAGTCAGGGTATGCTTGTAGCCTCTAAAAGCTGGAAATGGCCATCAGCTAACAGCCACCAAGAAAATGAAGACTTCACTGCTGCAACAGCAGGAAACTTAATTCTCCCTACAACCTGAAAAACAAAGAAACAGATCTCCAGAAAAGAATCCTGCACCTCTGACACATTGATTTTAGTTCAATGAGATGCTGTATTAGTTTTATACTGTTGCTATAACCAATTACTACAAACTTAGTGGCTAAAAAGAGTGAAAATTTATTATCTTTCAATTCTGTAGGTCAGAAGTTCAGCACTGGTCTCATCAGATTCAAAGCAAGGTGTTGATAGGCTATATCCCTTTTTGGAGGTTATAAAGGAGAATTAAATTTTGTTTTCAGCTGAGGGACATTTTAGTTTCCAGAGGCCACAGCTTTTTTTGGCTCATGCTCCACTTCCTCCATATTCAAAATCAACAATGATTGGTAGAGCCTTTATCAAGTTTCATCTTTTTGACTCACTCAAGAGGTAGAAATCTACCTCTTCTACTTTTAAGAATTCATGGAATTAGTATTGTCCCTCCCCAAACTCTCCTTACCTCAAGATCCTTAACATTATTCACATCTGCAATGTTCCTATTGCCATAAAACCTAATCATTTTAGTGAGTAGGATGTGTAAAACTCTGGAGGTCCCATTTTTCTGGTTAACATAGGTTTTCCTGGATTTCTGACCTAAAGAACTGTAAGGAAATAAATTTGTATGATTTTAAGTTGGTAAAGTTGTGGTAATTTGTTATGGCAGCAATAAAATACTAATACAAGTACCAATATAATTTTTCAGATATTAAATTGGCATGTGGTTAATTTACTGGTTTTAAGCAGTAAGTTTGTGGTAATTTGTTATGGCAGTCATAGACAACTGATATAGGAACAAATAACATCTTTCAGAGATTAAGTTAACATTTATATAGTGCTGTATAGTTCTAAGAGCAAGAATGACACACACATGTTCTAACTTAGTTTAGTGAGCTAAGTAGCCATTCACAAATGAGAGAATTAATGTAACCTTTCAGTCATATACAAATCAGGCATGTAGGTTTTTAAGTTAGTTGTGGGTTTCATATATGTCACTGGGTTCTTTAGCAAGATATTTAATCTCTTTAACGTCTTCCATTACATAGAATAGTCTTATTCTATGTAACGGAATTTACCTCATAAGTTTAAGGTTAACTGTAGAATTTAAAAGAGCATGTGGTTCCTTACACATAATAATAAAAATTTTTAAAAAGTAAATATAATTTTTATTTATGATATGATCAGTCATTGGCTAAATAAAAAGATTAATCTATCTTCTCTAATGAAATGTCAAATTTTCTGAATTTTCTATTATGTTGTTTATTAGTTCGTTTTCACTCTGCTGATAAAGACATACCTGAGACTGAGACGAAAAAGAGGTTTAATCCTACGTACAGTTCCACATGGCTGAGGATGCCTCAGAAAAATGGTGGGAGGCGAAATGGTGGTGGGAAGAGAAAAAAGAGGAGGAAGCAAAAGCGGAAACCCCTGATAAACCCATCAGGTCTCGTGAGACTTATTCACTATTATGAGAATAGCATGAGAAAGACCAGCCCCCATGATTTAATTACCCCCTAGGTCCCTCCCACAGCAAGTGAGAATGCTGGGAGATACAATTCAAGTTGAGATTCGGGTAGGGGCACAGCCACACCATTTTATTCTGCCCCTGGCCCCTCCAAATCTCATGTCTTCACATTTTAAAACCAATCATACCTTCCCAACAGTCCCCTAAGGTCTTAACTCATTTCAGCATTAACCCAAAAGTCCACAGCCCAAAGTCTCATTTGAGACAAGGCAAGTCCCTTCCACCTATGAACCTCTAAAATCAAAAACAAGCTAATTATTTCCTAGATACAATGGGGGTACAGGTATTAGGTAAATACAGCCATTCCAAATGGGAGAAAATGGCCAAAACAAAGGGGTCACAGGGCCCATGCAAGTCTGAAATCCAATGGGGCAGTCAAATTTTAAAGCTTCAAGATGATCTCCTTTGACTCCAGGTCTCACATCCAGGTCATGCTGATGCAAAATGTGGGTTCCCATGGTTTTGTGCAGCTCCGCTCCTGTGGCTTTGCAGGGTACAGCCTCCCTCCTGGCTGCTTTCATTGGCTGGCATTAAGTGTCTGTGGCTTTTCCAGGTGCATGGGGCAAAATGCCAGTGGATCTACCATTCTGGGGTCTGGAGGACAGTGGCCCTCTTCTCACAGCTCCACTAGGCAGTGCCCTAGTAGGGACTCTGTGTGGGGGCTCTGACCCCACATTTCCCTTCCACACTGCCCTAGCAGAGGTTCTCCATGAGGACCCCACCCCTGCAGCAAACTTTTTGCCTGTGCATCCAGGCATTTACATACACCTTCTGAAATCTAGGCGGAGGTTCTCAAACCTCAATTCTTGACTTCTGTGCACCTGCAGGCTCAACATCATGTGGAAGCGGCCAAGGCCTGTGGCTTCCACCCTCTGAAGCAACAGACTGAGCTCTACATTGGCCTCTTTGAGCCACAGCTGGAGTGGCTGGGACACAGGGCACCAAGTCCCTAGGCTGCACGCCACACGGGACCCTGGGCCCAGTCCACGAAACTACATTTTCCTCCTGGGCTTCCAGTCCTGTGGTGGAAGGGACTGCAGTGAAGGTCTCTGACGTTACCTGGAGACATATTCCCCCTTGTCTTGGGGATTAACATTCGGCTCCTTGCTATTCATGCAAATTTCTACAGCTGGCTTGAATTTCTTCTTAAAAAATGTTTTGTTCTATTTTTGTTTGTTTGTTTCTTTTCTACTTCATTGTCAGGCTGCAAATTTTCTCATCTTTTATATTCTGTTTCCCTTTTAAAAGGGAATGCTTTATACAGCACCCAAGTCACCTTTTGAATGTTTTGCTGCTTAGAAATTTCTTCCGCCAGATACCCTAAATCATCACCCTCAAGTTCAAAGTTCCACAAATCTCTAGGGCAGGGACAAAATGCCACCAGTCTCTTTGCTAAAACAAGAGTCATCTTTCCTCCAGTTCCCAACAAGTTCCTCATCTCCATCTGAGACCATCTCAGCCTGGGCCTTATCGTTCACATCACTTTCAGCAATTTTGTCAAAACCATTTAACAAGTCTCTAGGAACTTCCAAACTTTCCCACATTTTCCTGGCTTCTTCTGAGCCCTCCAAACTATTCCAACCTCTGCCTGTTACCCAGTTCCAAAGTTGCTTCCACATTTTTGAGTACCTTTTCAGCAATACCCCACTCTATTGATACCAATTTACTATATTAGTTCATTTTCACACTGCTGATAAAGATATACATGAGACTGGGAAGAAAAAGAGGTTTAATTGGACTTACAGTTCTACGTGGCTGGGAAGGCCTCAGAATTATGGGCAGGAGGCTAAAGACACTTCTTACATGCTGGCAGGAAGAGAAAAATGAGGAGAAAGCAAAAGCAGAAACCCCTGATAAACCCATCAGATCTCATGAGACTTATTCACTATCATGAGAAGAGCACAGGAAAGACCAGCCCCCATGATTCAGTTACCTCCCCCTGGGTCCCTGCCACATGTGGGAATTCTGGGAGTTACAATTCAAGTTGAGGTTTGGGTGGGAAAACAGCCAAACCGTATCAGTTGTTTTTAATCATACAGTCAACAAATGTAGAGCCATACTAGACATGGAATAAGATATAGCCTTTTATATCACAGAGCTTATAACAAGAAAGATAAATGTTTTAAAAGTTGCTAACAATTAAATAAGTAATAGCAAGTATGTACATACCATGCAAAATTAATGCAGGTTTTTGTGTTTTGCTTTGCTAAATTTATTGGAATTATATATAATGTGGGGCTCCTTCACTGGGTAGTGAGTAAATCAGAAAATGTTTCTCTTAGGAGATAATGTTTAAGCAGAGACATAAAGGATGAGAAGAAGAAAGCTGAGTGAATTGAAGTGTAGAGTGTTCAAGGCAGCAACTGGAAGTCAAGATCAACTGAGACTTTATCTCAGGCTATAGTTCTCATCTGAAACCCAAAGTTGAAAGCCATTGAAATTGAAAGTTGAAAGCATTGAAAGCCATTTTTGAATGCTGTTTCTGGACCAGTGACCATTCAAGGATTGTGTATACATAGTTTAAGAAAGGAGAAAAGTGAATCAGGGAAGTTAAATTGTCTTTAGGAATTCAGGCATAAAGAAAGTGATTCCCAAACATAAGAGCAACCATGTACATCTACAGATGTGTAAGAAAGATGTGTTTTCTGAGCTCCTACAGTGATATGAGAACTGAACTGGTCATTGCTATAAATCCTTCTTGAGTGACTTCCTTATTCTCACTTCTGGTTTCTATTAAATACCAAGTTAAGACAGAAGCATCAATACTTGAATATAGTAACCTGTCAGCATGGAAACAATAATTATCTGAATCAGTCTCTAGCATGCCTAACCTGTACATTGTAATAATAGTTAATATAATTTTTAAATTTCTATGATGTATGATACAGTGTTCTACGTATTTTACTTGTATTAACTCACTCTTCACAACAATCATATGAGGCAGGTTCTGTTATTATCCTTACACATTACAGATGAGTACACTAAAGGTTAAATACCTGGTATAAAGCCACATAGCTAATAAATGGCAGAGCTGAGACTTGAACTCACATAATCCAGTTCTAAAGCCCACATCCCTTATCACACAGTATGATAAATATGGTACAATGCATAAAAGAGATACTTGTTTAATACCAAATATGCTGGTGTACAAATTAACAAGTTAATGGAAAATAATTACAACTTTACATGTAAATGAACCATCCCAAATGTATTTTATATCTTCAGTTACAGAGTATCATCTAGTAATACATGGCAATGAGACCCTAACAGTATATCTTCCTGCAGGGCAGCTTTGTAAAGTAGAGTGACTTTCTGAGTAAGTTCTTAGAAAATGATTGAAATGGATCTACAAAGCAGTAGGCAATTATTGGCATATATGATTATGTGCATTCAGGGCTGAAACACAGAGGCTCCTAGAATAAGTTTGAGAATTAGGAGGCAAAATTGACAGGATACAGTACCGACGGATGACTAAAGTCAAAAGTATTACCGAAGTTAATGCCAAGATTTCTGGCTTGAGCAATTAGATCATGATCAAAACAATCATTGATACTTGGAACGTAAGAGCAGCTGCAGATACGGCAGGAAAGGTAAATCTGGTTTTGGTTATGATGACTTGAGATGACTATGGGAAATCTCAGTGCGGATGTTCAGTCAAATATATGTGTCCCAAATTCATAGGTATGAGCTAAATAGATCAATCAGGGACTTGTCAATATTAAGAGAGTAATGAAATATAAATGAATGAACAAGAACAAGATCCTCTGAAAGAGTGCACTGAATAAAAGAAAGAGGTCATAGAACAGAAACAGTATTTGGGGAATGTGAAGATGTGAAGGGTTTTGCAAAAGTAAATGGAAATTGCCAGCGATGTGAGAGTAAAACTAGTGAAGGATCATGTGCTAGAAATTAAGGAAAGATAGATTTATTTTGTAATTTTTTTTTCTGAAACACACAGATACTCTGGAGGAATACTGCTGCTTTCACAAACAGTTTTTAAATGCTACATAAAGTATGTTAAATGCCTTAGCAAACTGTAAAACCAAATCTAGATATCATTTAGTGGCCAACATAGAACTCTGTGTGTCGGGGTTCTTATCAGAAATAAGTATCAGAAAGATATTTTAAAGTATAGCTATTTACTATTTCTCAGCTTCCTCTTTGAAGGTGGTGATAATAGTGGCACCACTGAAGGCTTGTAGACTTTCTTCAGTTCTCTATTTTGTGAGAAAACTCTATCTATACTTGGAAGAGATTATGCACAAAGGAAAACTGTGGTACAGATTATAGGCGGTACTTATCTTTCTTCTTCAAAATTGTATTCACTCTTTTTGTTAGGCTTTATAATATTGAAAGGGATCTAAGGTAATGTCCAGAGCCTGTTCTAACCCCTGCCACCATCTCTCACTTCAAGATGTCAGCAAGAATGGCAACTCTTCTTAAAGTTCTTTTCGTTCTTCATGACTTTGAAAAACAAGTGACAACTTCCTCAGATGTAGGTGTTTAGTTTAGATTCCCCATGCTCAATCCTTACAGGACTTTATTAAATTAATCAATGTTTGTTTTTTTTAATAAGTATTTATAAAGTATAGGATGTTTTACACGTTACGCTAGAGCTAAGGAAACAGAGATGAGCAAAACAGAGACTGTTGCTGCACTGGTGGAGAATGGCAAAACCTATGACTACTGGAAGGCAGTCATATCACAATGTGATTATATCTCATCTACATTTATAAGCAATACACTGGGGGATTAAAAACATATCACAAGGTCTAGGTTTATAATAGATATCTAAGATAGTACCTATCCCTCATAAACATTGCAAAGTCATAGTTTTAGTGATGATTCTTACGTCTTTAGTTTTCTATACCCCTTTAGCCTTGTCTTTCTCCTCCATTGACAGGGTAAATTGAGTTATACTGCATGTATAAATGGAAATGCTCTGCTTTGCATTTTAAAGTACCATGCCAAAATCCTTTCCCCTTGGGAGGGGAGTGATGGGTAAGGGGATCTGAAGACAGGATTGGCTCAGAGCTACGCTAAATTGCTTCTAAGGAGAATAAAGGACAGCAAAAACAAACAAACAGAAAAACAGTGAGGCAGCCAAGCAAATTACAGACAACTAGTAAACTACAGGGTTTAGATCCTGGGCAAGCAACTCTAACTTCCAAATCTGGAATTCAAGTCTGGTAAGATCAGATGAGAACAGAGCAAGAATGAGTTCAGGTAAAAGAGCCACCAGGCGTGGTGGCTCACCCGTGTAATCCCAGTACTTTGGGAAGCAGAGGTGGCGGGATCACTTGAGGTCCAGAGTTTGAGACCAGCCTGGCCAACATGGTGAAACCCCATCTCCACTAAAAATACAAAAATTAGCCAGGCTTGGTGGCACCTAACTGCAATCTCAGCTATTCAGGAGGCTGAGACAGGACAATCGCTTGAACTCAGGAGGCAGAGGTTGCAGTGAGCCACGAACATACCACTGCACTTCAGCTTAAGCAACAGAGTGAGATCAGAGAGTCTGAAAAAAAAAAAGTTATTTGTATAAAAACAATAGAATGCTTAAAACACGTCTTTTGGGAGTGCTGATTCATGGTGAATGTAAGTAATAAATGGCTTAAAGTACCTGATATAGTATATCAGTGCTCCTCATAGTTTAATTTATATTTAATACCATCCTTACTTTATAATTTAAGTTTTGTTTTAAAAATTCTTGGATGTGAAGTATATATATATAAATTTCAATAGGTTTTACAGACACATTTAAGCTTAGAGTATCTTCATTACAATAGTGAAAATAAGACAAAAAGAGCCAACTACCACTTCAGAAGTTTTACATTCCCTTTCTGTACAACTAGGATTAGATAGATAAATGGAAAAACGATGTAATCATATATATTCTAAACACTAAAGGTTTCAATTAGCAAACTCATAGTTACCTGGAGGGCAGACCATGCCACAGTTAATAAAGACCCAGACACAGAAGTGCATGGGGGAACGTTGGGGGAAAATAATTGGAATGGACTTTAAATTTGGAGGGCCATAACTAAAATTTATTTTGTTTGTTTCATTAAAATGAACCTTCTTACTAGTTCTCCAACTTCTATATCATTACAATGGTTTTGGCAAGATAGAAAGGGGAAGATAAAAATAATATTGACTCTGAAAAAAATAATAGTAGCATTGCTTCATTCCACAATTCCCTTTGATATGCACTGAAATGTGATTTTTTTCAAGGCCTATGCAAGGAGGTGGAAGAGTCTCCTCTCTTGAAATTCACAAAGGCTTATTCTACCTTTGCCATACTTCTGATAATTAGGATCCTGCTCAATGACCCAATGCTTTCAAATAAACAAAAGTTCCATTATTAAACAAAGGAGACTTTATTTTCTCAAATCTCATTCATTTGTGGGTAGTCTTTCATCTGTTATTACATCTTTATATTTTTATTTTGCTGCTATTTTTGGTCACATAGAATGTTTTCCCATGAATATTTAAAAATAAAGATAACTTAGTTTGCTTTTATGAACACTTAACCCTTAGAGAGTCATAATGATTTTTTCCAAGATTCATTGGGTGAGTTATATATAGTGTGTACACTGTACCTTTCTTGGCAGCATTAATAATTTTGGAAACAGAAATATAGCAATGGTTAAATATATCTCTATACTTTTTTCAAGACATCTGACTTGAATCCTTGAATAAGGGTAGGAGATTTCCCCCAAAAGAAAAGCAACATTTAGTTAGGTTAAGTGTCAAGTTGCTAGCTCACACAGTAGAAAAGTCAATATGTACCAAGTCATATTAGTGAATTTCATCTACACTGCTCAGAGGTTGTTGAACTCAATTACAGAAATGTGCAGAGTCTATTTGATGTGTGAAGAGGTTAGAAGACCACAATCAATTAAAAAGAACACATGTATATCCTGTTCTGGGGAAATAGTTGTTACAATATACCTTGTTCTGCTTCTGCTTTTTTCTCTGAGTTTCCCTCTGAACATAGAAGAACAAAAGGTTTAATAATTCCCCAGTTTCATTTGGAATTGTTTTGTCAGCAATATCTTGTAGGAAGTCATGAAATTGTTGTTTTACTTGAATGAAGCCTCAGGCAGCTACAATTAAACATGCTGTATTCTTTTTTATAGCAAAACCATTTGAAAATGGACAATATTTGGACATTTATGGAATTACAAGGGACCAGGCTGGGGAATATGAATGCAGTGCGGAAAATGATGTGTCATTCCCAGATGTGAGGAAAGTAAAAGTTGTTGTCAACTGTAAGTGTCATCACCTTTTATCAAGATAAGTTCTGAGAAAAGATAAAACACCTTGAAAAATTCTGACTGAAATTTGTGTTGCTGTTTTTAAGAGGTGGACTACTGGTAAAAATCACCTACTAACACTGAAGACGGGTAGATGTTGAAATGTTGGTTAAATTGTTTAATGTAACAATAGTCCCAGGTAAACTCACAATAATTAAGTTTGATGTACAGAGTGAAATGTGTTTAATATTCTCCTAGTCTCTGGCACTCCAAACCGTGGTGTCCTTACCTCAAAAGCACTGTAGCCATATGCTGGTGTTTTCCTCATGAGCTTTACCTGAAGTGCACTAACACTAAATTTAAGTGTGTAACTCCCAATCAAACCTGATGAAAATGAAGTGTACTGGTCTGTACTCAAAGAAAAGAGCTGAAGTGTGATACTTCTGTTACTTGGGTGACTTATTTCTATTTCATTTGGGAAAAAAAAAAGTGAAGAAAGAATTTTTCCAAAAGCATTGTTGTTAGGAAGTTAGAATATAAATTGGATACCTGCAGAACCATCAGTGCTAGTATGTTACACACTTTTCCTCAATGCTCCAACCACACTGATATAAGATGATTTTCCAGTAACATCCTATTGTATATCTTATGATCTCAACAGCAATGACTGTTTTTACTTTTTTACTTTTCAAAAATCTCCCCTAAATCTTTATCTAAAATGTGTTCATACCATTTAACTTCTTCAAATAAAATACCTTTGGGATAATTGCATTTTACCCACAGTATTTACAAACTATAGTTTTCATTTTTAAAATTCTACTTACTTGTCTTTCTGTATATGGTCCTTGCTAATAATGTGCATGTGGTATTATGCCACAGATCAGAAGAAATTGTTCCAAATATATCCAGAAATGTTAAAGCTAATCAGCAGTTGTTTCATATTAATATGAGTCTTTCAGTCTCATGGACCAAAAAATAACTTTCAAAACACTCCTAACAGTTGAGCTGCACACCAGAGCAAATCACTGTCATCAACTAACATTTGTCAGTGACTAATCTATATACTTGGGGTTGAACTGTCTCTATTATACTGCACAAATATGCATGATACCAAGTCAGGAGGCAGTTTTTGGAGTAGGATTTCTCATAGAGTGTTCTGCAAACAAATTGTAGCAAAATTGCCCAAGAAACTCATTAAAAATGGAAAACTCCTGCAACCCACATCAGCCATTTTGAATCAGAATCCTTGGGGTGGGGAGTGTATGGCCTGGAAATCTGAATTTTAACAGGTTCCCACTGATTCTCAGGACTCTTATTGCAGAGGGCTACTGCTCATCCCTCTGGAACTCTCTGAAATAAGAGGTAACAAACAAGTAAAAATTCCTGATCATTTATCACTAGCCATGCTTTTCTGAATATGTGTATACTGATTTTATTGTTTGAGGGTTGAGGGCTTGGGAAGTGGAGGGGAGGGAAGAGAGACATATATCTACTAAGGAAAGAATATTTTTAGCAGCAAGCACTAAGAAATGAAAAAGCAGAGTAAAATATGTCAAATAAACAAGGCACGCAGCCCAGTAATCCTGTTGAACTCCAAGACCCAATAGGTCTTTAAAATGATGTCTCTGATAGGGATGAAATTGAAAACCCAGCTGCAGTACAGATTTGCATGGGATCTATACTCCATATATAAGCCACCATTGTTTCTGAATTAACACTTTTTATTCCTCTGACTTTAGTTTGTTGCCACTTATTTAATCAGATTCTCTTTTCCCTAGGCAAGTAAGAAATTTAGACCAAGAAAGTTAACTTAAGGAGGCAGAAATGAGTAAGGAACTAAATAGATAGACAAGAGTCTATCCATAAAGCAAAAGAACAGAAACTGGGGATACCAGATACCAGGAATGCTGAAGAGTCTACAGCAGTTTCATGGATGCAGAGGACAAAGACAAAAGGCAGTGTGTTACTCATAGCAATAGCAGTAGTCAGAGTATTGTCATTTTCTTGCATCAGTTCCTTAAGACCCAGTTACTACAAGGTGATAAGATGAGGGCTAGGTGACCACTGTACACAGTGGGTTTATGTCATAACTGAAGCACCCTGAGCTTTGGAAAACTCTTTTTTAAAAAACATATAATGTCAGCAAACAAACCTGCCCTTTGCCATAGAGGGAGAAATTATCCTTATTAAACTGGATTGTAAACAAATCTGCCCTTTACTCCATAGGGAGAACTACTTCTCTCTTCCAAGATTGAAAAGATAGGAACAAAATCTGTCAGTGTCTCTGCTTACAAAGTGTGCAGAAATGTGAAAGAGCCATGCAGAATTCTCTTCTAATACAAAGTGGGAGCTGGAACATTTGAGGTAGAGCCTGAAGACATTCCATCCAGCTAACAAAGGTGCTTTAGTGGCTTTATGTGGGTGTCAGAGACTCTAGAATAGGTAGAGAAGAAGACTTTGTTAATCACTTTAACTTAAGAGGGAAAACAGCAGGAAAAAGGGGGAAAAGTTTAAAACAGTAGGGAAGTGCTTTTTAAATCATGACAGGCTATCTTTTTTAAGAATAAATTTCAGGTAGATAAGTACAGTTATAAGTCAACATGTTGTTGCAGACATAATATTAACTTGTCTCATCTTAAGAAAGTAGACCCAACAGGATTTTTAAATGATTTTAAACAATCAGTTTTGTCATTTGCTTCTCCCTGAATCATACCTTTGATAATTCACCCTTTTCCAAATGTTCCATGAAAAACTGTGCTTAATACTGGTCTTGTTTACTACTAATCATATTTAATTTTGATGCCACACATATATAAATGATATCTCAGGTGTGAAGGAAATGTGATTGTATGTCTGAAAATGTTTCTGATTATGATAAGGTTTGCAAAGTGTTAATTTTGTGAATTTGGCCCTTTAAAAGTCAAAAATTGAGAGCTACTTCTAGATTTTGCTGAGCTGATTTCCCAGAGGAAATTAGCCAAAGCCTACTGAACAAACTTTAGTTTGTCAAAGCCCAAAATTGAGCACTGTGGTCTATGTTACCAGCATGGAACTGCACATCCCCTAATAACCTGAAGATTCCCTAAAGATAGTATCATGCCAGGTTCAGACGGCCCTTCCTTTCATCTTTATTAATCAATATTGATTGTACACATGGAATTACAGTAGGTTCCTGAGTTATAATTTGAATAAAAACTTTGTCCCTTTTCCCAAATGGGGTTCAAGATGAAATATAATACATTTTCATAAATTCTGATAGATTCAGTTATGTGGTAAGTCAATTTGAGAAGATTTAGATTCCCTGAAAGTTAGAAATGTTTAATGTTTTATTATTTGTCTAATACAACTGCCACATTCACTATATATAGAAAATATGCATATACAATAAATAACATCATGCCTGTCACTGTGGATTTTTATTCAATTTAATTACATAGCAGTTTGGTGAGGTAATTGATATAATTGAATATATAATTGATTATACAGATCGAACTGTTTGGTTGGTTGAATAAATCAGTTCATTTTGAGTTATTCACAGAAAGCCTTACTACAGATGGAAAGAAATTTGTAAACATTAATACAATGGGTTATTTCTAAGTAGCGGGATCTTAGGTGTTTATTTTCCATGTCTTTACCTGTAACTTTTTCCATATGTGTTTTTGTATGCGTGTATTTCTTGTCCACTTTTTTAAAAACTAAAATAATGAGAAGAGATCATGAAAATTATCATAACTAAACCTTGTAACACATGTAAACACACACACACACAAACACAAGAAAAAAAATTGAAACATTTGATTAGCTAAGCCAAAGGGAACTAGTGGATTTAGACTTGGACAGATTCCCATTTTATTTACATTCATGTTCTGTTCTTAGCAGAAGCCTACTGGACACTAGGTTCATAGTTGTCATTGTAAATTACAAAATGAAAGAATGAATGAGTCTCAGAAAGCCCATGGATTAAATTGAATTGAAAAACAACAACAACAACAAAAACAAGACACAGGAAAAATCTGGTTAGAAAAGGGAAGATCAGAGTGAAAATCAAAAAGCTGATTTTTAGAAGTGAAGTATAGAATTTGAAAAAATTAGAAAGTGTGATGAATCAAGTAATACAGATCTGTGTACGAAAGTATAATCCAAGGGATAAGAATCAACAAGGAATGGAAGACCTGCCCCTTTAATATGAAGATTACTAATAATAGTAAAATGAATGGGGTTCCCTAGTCTTGTGACAGAGGCCATCTGTTTTCCACTCTACTTGTATGTATTCTTCCAGTTAAGAGTGCCAGTTTTGGAAATGTGGGACTTATGGTCAGATATAATTTACTATAATTATTAACGGATAACTTACTCTTCCATAATTTACTCGGCCTTTGAGACCTTGGGTGAGGTACTTTAGTTCTCTGACTCTCAGTTATCACTTCTGTAAATTCAGGGTAATAATACATTATTTATATATATTTGTAAATTTGTAAATGTTACAAATATATACACATATGTGAATGTGAGTGAACTGACTCCAGAACATCAGCTTTATGTGGAAACGGATTTTGCTGTCCTTCGTACACTGATGTACTGATGCGTTCCTGTTACTTCAAATAGTACCTGGTCCATAGAAAGGCATCCAAAAATAGTTGTTGAATAAATAAAGGGTTAAACAGATTAGAGTCCCTCAGGTGAATCATTCTACTAGGCAAAATCAAGAAAAGATATTAGGTTTGCCTCACAATTAAATTTCTTTCTCCCAGGAAAATTAGTAGATGGTGTCTTGACTAATATACTTCTAATACTATTTTTTTCTCCCCAAAATTTCCAGGTGGATTCAATAAAGATAACCTGAAATTTGCATACTGTTTTTACTCAGAGAGAAGCAGCACTAATTCCATTCTTTATAGATAAGAAAATTGAGATGCAGAGATAGTAAAACATTTAATAATTGCCCTGATTTTCAAGAACAAAACAAATGTAAGTAAAGAGAGCTGCTAATTGGAAAAAAACAAAGAGCCAACCAGACTAAGGTGAAAAGAGCTCTAGACATTATTTCAATTTTTACTCGTGAAAGTCAGACCTAAATACTGACCATTTTATTTGGTGGCAGAAATTATTTTGTACACGTGTTTTCAGTAGAATAGAGTTGATTAATTCTTCCTATGATCAAATAAATAGTAAAGTCATTTTTGGGTGTACTGTGAACTAAATCTTTTATCTAATAAGTTACAGGCACATATTTGTGCATTATTTTGCATCTGCTACATATTCATTTATGCAAATATTCACGTTATCTTCCAATATAACTAGCTCCAAACATGTGGAATTGAATGTTCCAATTAGTATAACTTAGTACAATTATATGGAAGCTTGAAATGAGAAGCCGCTAGGGAGTAAGAGGAGGAGGCTTCTAGGGAAATGACCAGTTTTTTAAGGCTATTCCTAAAGTTTTCTCCAAAACCTTGGGCAGTTTAGGCAATATGTCACACTTAAGACTGGAAGAAATTGCAGATGACAAATGGCCATCACCTTGAATAAAAGGAAAATCTTGGTATTCAAAGTCTGAGTAGGTCATAGATACTATCATGGGACTAGAAGAAAACAGCGTTATTTGAATTCATAGGCATCACCTTAGTGTTTTATTTCTGGATCCATTTTATGCCCCTAACTTTACTTTTCATTTGCTTCATCTTTCATATCTGCTTGTAATTTAGGATACTCTGCTGTATTTTATGTTTCTTTTTAAGCTAATTAACCCTTATTTGAAACAACTCAGGGCATAAAAAGGCATATAGTTGTCTTTTAAATAAAGTGTTAGTTCCTATACCATCTCTAATCATGACACACTTTGGTACATCTCCATTTATATATTCACTTAGTTATTTACTTACTGCTTACTATAAGAGAATCAAGGTGCTACAACCAGAGCTACTGTTTTTCAAAATTCACTATCTAGGAAAGGAGAAAAACAAAAGAAACCCATAGTTTTAATACAGTGTGACAAGTGCTTTGATAAACCAATCATAAGGTGTTATGCAAGGATATAAGATATACACCAAATGTAGCCTTGGGGTTTCATTGAAAGCTTCTAAGAGGCCTTAGTGATGGAGTTTAAAGGATTAAATTGAATTTGACAGATTTCTTTTTTTATAAAAAAAAAAAAAATAAGGAAAGAACGGTCTTCCAGACAGAAGAAACATCATTTGCTTAGCTTCATAAGAGTTATGGGACAGAATGTTGTTTGTTTAGTCAGGTACAATGGGCTGGGTTAGACCAAGAAACAAAACAGAAAAGAAAGTTAAGCATTGTGGAGGGAAGCAGGACCGGATGAGGTGAGAGTTAGTGAAACTCCATAGGCATACTTAGATCCAGTGTTTCATAATGAAAAAAGAATACATTTGAGATGATAGACCTGCTCAGAGGTTATCTGAATATTAAACACATGATTTTAAATATTTGTATTGTTTACATTCACAAAGAATACTTGGAAGATTTCTGTTTTGTCATGGCAAGAGTAAGAGAAGAGATTAAAACGATAATACTGAGAACAATGCCAGCCAAAAGAGATATGAGGAGCTAAGAAATATGAAGAAAAATTCCAAAAAGTACTGAACATTAAATATTAGAAACGTGAATAATCACCCGAAAAATATTAAGTAAAATACTTCTTAACACAACAAAATTGAAAAAAAAACTAAGAATTAAACATTTTTTATTCACCTTCGGACTTTCATGGTGTAAAAAGTTAACATTTAATTCTATGATTTCTATAATCCCTCAGTTGAAGTAAAACTGCCATTAAACATGCAGTTAAAGAATAGATGATTTTTTCTATTGAGGGAGACATAATTGGACCTTTGTTTTAAATGTTAGACATACAGTTCAATTAATGACTAGTGTGCCAAGACTATTTTTAGTTAATGAGTCTGATATCCAGTTTAACTTAAGTGTATTCTCCCATACATTTATCTTTGTTAAGAGGATTTTTAGTGTTAAGGGTCTATCAGTGATCTTTTGCCTTTTGTTCATGGAACATCAACATGCTTCTGTAGTAATGAAATATGCATATTTTTATTATTTCTCCTTTTTCTAAAAGTGAAAAATAAAACAATTTCTTACCTTTAATATGGGAGCAAAATATTTTGCTAGATGGGAGCCTGTGTTTATTTTATTTTGTTTGTAGTTCTTTTTAGGTTGGCAATCATCACTTCAAAAAATATACATGAAGTGATACGTATAATAGAGTTTGACTATGAGCTCACAGTAAGAAAGCAATTTCTAACAGGGTAAAATACTCTGGGTTGAAAATGACTCCATGCCAAACTGAAAAAAAGGGAGAAAGTCAAAGTCAGGAGAGGACAAACAACGACAAATCTCAATCTCCTTCTCCATATACACACACACACACACACACACACACGTGTGTGTGTTATATATAACTCATATGTGTGCATTTGTGATGGTGTAGTCCTCTAGATTCATGTTCTAATAAGCAGTCAAAGGACCAAACCCTGAAAATCATCGCAGGGTGCTTTTTGCCAAATATACTCTTCAAAATGATCTAGAAGTTTCAAACATTACTTTAGTCAGTACAAACATATAGTTTATAACCTGTATTTATCTAAATCCAGCTTTTTCAGCATGTTTCCTCTGTGCTTCCAGAAAAAAAAGTGTTGCTTCAGTACATTAAGCAAGATAATTTATGGATTGAATGCTTTTAAACCAATATGTGAGAGCCATTTATAGAATGAACGACACTGAATTAATCCCCTTGGGTCTTTGCCATATCATCATTATTAAACTTCAGAGGAATTGCCAAATATGCTTATGTCTGACAATGCACATGTTTGCGTGTTTTGTGTATGTGTATATGTGTGTGAAGGGAGAGAAGTGGAATGATTAGGGGAAGAGTATGGTAGAAATAGTATAAATAATAGCAGTATGTACAAGAATTGTGGCAGATAAATTTGGAACAAAAGCATCCAAATTGTGGGGAAACATCCTTCGTACATTCAAGCTTGCTAGCTTGTCTTCACTCATTTCTTCCTTATTTATCTATTCCCTCTATTTGTCTCTCACCCTCATTAACATTTATTTAATGTTAATGATATTTAATATTATTTTGTTTACATTTATTTAATGTTAATTTTTTACATTACATGTATTTAATTACATTTATTATATTACATTTATTTAATGTTAATTTATTTGTGACTGCCATATTATTTGTTTCCTCTCCTCTCTTTCCTCTTATTTCTACTCACACGTATAGTGATACTAAACCAACTTTTGAAAGACATCTATATAATGAAGATTTGTAATGAATTTTATTCAGTCACCTTGGAAACATTTTAAATATATGGATTGCCAAATAATCACTCACCAAATATACTGAATTATTCAGTCTATATTTACCTATAAGTCAATGGGCACAACTGCTTTTTCAAAATTTACTAGATGATAAAATTATGCATTTAGGTATTACAGGATAATGAAAATAAAACAGAGGAGAAAGGCAGAAGATCGGAATTCTGTTTTTAATTCAGTTACTTAACTAATTATACAACTTTGGGCAAAAAACTGAAATCTAGGTCTCAATCTCCCCATTTAGAAAATGAGGAATCATTCTCTGGTACCACCTACTCCTGACACTCTGATGTTTTTCCTATAATTATTTAAGCTTTTTAGAGATTGCGTGAATTCACCTCCTAACAGGCAGGGAGCAAAGATTTAAAGCCACTGTTTGGCTTCAGTGTCAAATGTTTCTGGATAATCTCAGACTTTTGCTTTGTGAATTCTTTGAGAAATTAATGAGGATTATAATTTAGTTCTCTTATGCATTGTTGGCAAATCTGGGCAAACTTTTCATCCTTTAAAATGTAATTCATGTGAAGAATAAGTACAGTAATGAAGACATAAATTTCAGAAAACCTTAAAGTAGAAATTCTGTTTATGCAATGGAGTGTGAAAAAGGATAACAAAAATGAGATTTGGAATCAGGTAGACAGGAGTTTTAATCTTAGCTCAGTCACTTATAACTATGGAATATTGGGAAAATTAGCTAATGTGTCAGAGGCTCAGCTTTCCTATATAAAAAAAAATAAAAAAATAAAAAAACTGGAGACAATTATAAGCACCTTAAAGATTGGTTGTGAGCTTCGTCATAATACATTTAAAACAACAGGAATGACTGGTGCAAGGCCAATGACTTTGTATATCAATAGTATTAGAAAATAGCATTTTGTTTACATATCAACCTTCCTCTGTAGCCTGTGAACTCTTTGAAAAGGAAAACTCTTGGGAGGCTAAGGCAGGTGGACCACCTGAGGTTAGTTCAAGACCAGCCTGGCCAACTTGGCGAAACTCTGTCTCTACTAAAAATACAAAAATTAGTTGGGCATCATGGCAGGCACCGGTAATCCCCGCTACTTGGGAGGCCGGGGCAGGAGACTCACTTGAACTTGGGAGACAGAGGTTGCAGTGAGCCGAGATTGCTCCATGGCACTCCAGCTCAGGACAACAGAGCAAGACTCTGTCTCAAAAATATATATATATATATATATATATATATATATATATGAAAAGGGAAACTCCTCCAGGCTATGTAATACAGTGGCTACGAAGTCAGACCCTGTAGCTGGGCACCCTGGCTTTAAATCCAAGCTGGGTCGCTTACGACCATGCAGACTTGGTCAAGTCATTAAACTTTGTGTATGCTGGTTTCTTCAACTACAAAATGAGAGCATGAAGATTAACTGAGTTAATATTTGAGAAGACTTAGTGCATATTATTATTCTCAGTACCTAGTACAGTGACTGGTAATAAATGTATGTTGATTGAATAAATAAATAAATAAATATAAAATATGCACACATAGAATTCTACAGTTGAAGATTGTTCATAAAATTGCCAAATTTCATCATCTGATAGATGTATACATTTGAATTAGGTAGCTTTAGAAATTAATTCATGTAAGGGATCAGAATGAAACTTTAAAATCCTAATTCTAGGTCTGAGGCTGCTTTCACTATACTAGCCTGCTTTCATATAAATTGAAAAAGGAACCTAATTATTCTCAACAAACTGTGTAAACTAGGGAGACTTTTAGAAAGATCGTAAACTCTGCAGGATGAGAAAAGAGGATCACTGTGTATTAAAAGAAACTATTTCAATAACCAGAATGTGCACAGGTGCTAGCTGTCAGAATGGCTGACACTGAAAGTGCAGAACCAAGAAAGATAGGATTCCCAGTGAATAGAGAAAACAATCACAATAAATAATCCTTTAGAACGATGCTGCACCAAAATAGGTTTGTTCACATGCTGTCTAAAATAAGAGCTTTTGTTTAATAGTGAACATAATGAAATCCCAGCATCATGCAGTTGGCCTACTTGCTGCTACACAGAAAGTTAACAGCAGTGCAAAAAACAAACAAATAAAAACAAAACAAAATGCCCACTGTGCCAGGGGCATTGAACAGTTGTGTATTTCATAGATAAAATGAAAGACGATAACAAAATTTTATTTAGGACACTGTGGGTGTGTTCCGTGTTTATAAGATTCACTACTCTACTCTTAATGCCTTGAGAACCATATATATTCAGTCTACCAAGAACTTAAAAGCAGTTTGGTGGCAATTATAAAGAAAAAATATCTTAAGCATCCTCCCCAGTTGTTTAAAGGTTTAGGTGAGCAATTTAGATAAAAAGTATAAATTTTTAAGTAATATGAGACATAGTAGCCTAATGCATATTAATTTTTTTCTGCAATAAATCATAATTTGACCTAGTCTAAACAAATAAGTGTTCTGTATCCTAGAACAGATGTTGAGAGTGTTTTCCACATTTCGTATAACCAGCTAGTATACATTTACATAATAGGATGGAGGGAAGTATAGCAGTAATTAGCTGAAGTTCAGAAATGCTACATTTGTTAATGCTGTTTCATCTTTGTGAGCATATTGGGTTTGCAAACCCTTCTGTTTTTCTCTGTGGATGTCAAAAGGACTTTGAAGCTCCATGTAATTCACTTGAGGATGTAGTCTCTCATGAGTTGTTCTGTACTGAGAATAGCTGATGATATGTGACTTCTTTAGGAGTCAAGTTGTGTAATTCTAAGAATTCAGTGTCCTGATAGAATTTTCTAGATTATCCAATGGGGTAAAGGTAATTTATCGAATAATGTTTTCACCTTCTTCCCGCACCTACTGCTTGTAGTACATTGTCTAGCCTGGTTTGGGGTTAGCTTTGGCCCTGTGACTGAGTTCTAGTGCAAGAAATGTAAGCAGAAGTAACATGAGCCACTTCCAGGCATGGCCTATAAAACTTCCCACGCGTGCTCTGCTATGCTTATTTTACTTTCTAGCTAATGGGAATAGTAACCCATTAGCTTTCAGGGTGACCTTGAAATCTACATGTTGAAGATAACAAAGCTGCCATTATGTGAGCCCCTGAATGATTCTGTGCAGCAGAATATCCTTACTCCTACCCCATTTCACTCCCCACCTTTCACTAAACTAAATTATTATGGACTTTTAGGCTAGTGGGAACCAAACTTTTTTTTGTTGCCTCGTTGTATGTTTGAGTCTATTTGTTCCCAGAGTTCAGCCTCCTCTGACTACTACAGTCAAGAATACAGGCCCAAATATAATGAATACAATAACAAATGTTGCATCTTGTCTTACTTCAAAATTTTTGGCTGAAAGCAATGATAAAAAAGGTTCCTGAGAAGAGTAGAAAGATAATGGATTTTTTTCCCTCCTATCTGAAGCATAGCCCACCAAATTTATGTTTGCAAACTTTGTGAGTCATAGTGAAAAAAAAATTCTATGAGTCTCATGCCTTTGAGACTACTTATGATTTTGCTCAGAAACACAATTGGATTTAAAATAGCATCTGGCCACTAACCTCTGACATAAACTTTTTGGCAATAGTTTTTGAAACCAGTTAAGCTCAGTTGTGATGCCAAAACATTGGCATAAACAAGATTTCATAAGTTTCTTCAAAAAAGTATTTAGTTCACATTTATATATTATAAATTTAGAAACTGAATACCAACGATCTGGATATGAAATCCAAGATTATACTTTTTTAAACAGCAGTAACTGACAGATTTAGGTGAATAGAAGAATGGAGAGAAAAATAAATTTGGTGTGGGGAGGAAGGGGGAAGTGGGGCACACACATGGAGAGTCAATGAAAGCGTGCTCTGTGTTATCTTTCATTCGCTGAAGAAAAGTAACCTCGACCCACCGTGGCTCATGCCTGTAATCCCAGCACTTTGGGAGGCCAATGCGGGCAGAGCACGAGGTCAGGAATTTGAGAGCAGCCTGGCCAATATGGTGAAACCCCATCTCTACGAAAAATACAAAATTAGCCGGGTGTGGTGGTGCATGTCTGTAATTCCAGCTACTGGGGAGGCAGGAGAATCGCTTGAACCCGGGAGGCGGAGTCAGCAGTGAGCCAAGATCACGCCATTGCCCTCCAGCCTGGGCAACAAGAGCAAAATTCCGTCTCAAAAAAAAAAAAAAAAAGTAACCTCAATCAATTATTGAATTTGATAATCCAAGAAACATAAATAATATCACTGAGTGCTAAAAGTAAATCCTATTATAAATGAATGCAGGAAACATAAGCAGAAGTTTCTTTTTACTTGTAGTCAAAAAGGGAGAGAAATCCATGAAGTATAAAAGTTGAAACACGCACAAAAACAGAAAAGTAAATGAAAACATTAGGCCGGGCGCGGTGGCTCAAGCCTGTAATCCCAGCACTTTGGGAGGCTGAGACGGGCAGATCACGAGGTCAGGAGATAGAGACCATCCTGGTGGACACGGTGAAACCCCGTCTCTACTAAAAAAAAAATACAAAACCTAGCAGGGCGAGGTGGCAGGTGCCTGTAGTCCCAGCTACTCGGGAGGCTGAGGCACGAGAATAGCGTAAACCCAGGAGGCGGAGCTTGCAGTGAGCTGAGATCCGGCCACTGCACTCCAGCCTGGGCGACAGAGCGAGACTCCGTCTCAAAAAAAAAAAAAAAAGAAAGAAAACATCAGTAATATAACAGACTAACACGATTAATTGAACACTAAAGGGAAAAATTACTGGGTTTGTGCTTTAATATATTTATATTTATTATATGCTAATATAATAAACACTGATATATTGCTTGTGTCAGACAAACCTAAAGCAAAATGAAGAAAAAATACCTTAAAGAATTAATAAAGATGTATTGAAGTAATTCAAAATAAATGAAAACAGATTAAACATTTTTTTAACTGTGAAGTTTGAGAGAACGACAATACAAAGCTTAGTAATCTTCCTTCATGAGTTTATAACCAACTGAAAGATAGAAGCAGGAATATGACAAATTGAAAGCCACCCATATTATCGGGAGAATGGAGGGGAATCCATGCAGGTACCTCCTGAGAAGGATGGTTCTAAACAAGGAAAGCACCAGGCAGCATTCCTAATTTCTTCTTCCAATTTAACACTCTGATACTTCATCTTCCTCTCATTGGAATGGCAACACAGGGCAGGGAGATTATTCTCGAAAGAGACTCTACATATAGAATTACGAGGTCAGGGAAATGGAAGTTTCTTCCCTAACAATCCATACTAGTAAACATTTATAGATGAAATAATATAGAATGTGCATACACACACAAATAGATGCATACATACACACAAACATATGTTAGTATGTGTTGTGTGTGTTTACATAAAGTCTTAGAAAGACATTAAAAATATATACAAATGTACAAATGCTTAAAGAAAGTTTTACTTAAAAACCCTCATCCTTTGCAAGATTAAATAGGAAAAGAATGAGAAAATAAAGAATTTTAATAATATTAGTAATATTTAATTAATACGCATTTTAAATCTTTTAATTATTTATTTATTTATTATTTATTTTTTTTTGAGACAGAGTCTCGCTCAGTCGCCCAGGTGGCAGTGCAGTGGCAAGATCTTGGCTCACTGCAAGCTCCGCCTCCCGGGTTCACGCCATTCTCCTGCCTCAGCCTCCCAAGTATCTGGGACTACAGGCACCCACCAATACTCCTGGCTAATTTTTTGTATTTTTAGTGGAGATGGGGTTTCACCGTGTTAGCCAGGATGGTCTCGATCTCCTGACCTCGTGACCTGCCCACCTCGGCCCCGCATTTTAAATCTGGTATCCTCAGAGAGCAAACATTGTTCATCTACAGAATTTTTATATTGCTTATCTACCAAACCTCAAAGAACTCAATACATCTTCCAAAGCGGAAATTGTATGAGTCATAATTTCTTATTGAAATTTAATAATATAAGTTTAACTCCTCAAAACACAAAAATAAGGTCACAAACCCCTGAAAATTAAAAAAAAAAAAAAAATCCTAAGTAACTTTTGGTGGGGGTAGTTTAGAAATAGGAAAAGCAAATTCACTGAATATCAAAACAACCCAGAGTTAAGGAAAGCTGTACTCAGAGGCAAATTTGTAATTTTAATAGTCTTTTATTATGAAGAAAATGAAAGAATGCTATCAAATTAAGTATTTATCCTGAGAATTTAAAAAAAACTGAAACTAAACCTGAGGGAGATTTTTCCTTTTGAAGTACAATATGTTAGATACTCAGAAAACCACTTTGGACTTAAACAACTAAAATGCTGCATAAAATTTCCAAAGTATGTTTTAAAGGCATCATTGTAATTTGCTGAGAAAAAATATAAGTTCTGAGCTGTAAAATTAATTGAAATGAGAACCACTAAGAGGTAAGAAAGTATAAAAATGATTTTTCTCTCAGAGTATCTAGTATACTCTTGAGTCTTTGAACACCCATTTTGATGACTGTGAAAGATGCAAGGAGAAGAAGATAAAGTCCAGGGATCTTTAAAACTAGAGGAGATCCCTTCACATTAAACAAAGATCCCCACAAAGGGCCATACCTTTAGTATAAGAATGAACAAGAAATACATCTCATGTCTCAGAAGTAGATGCAAAGAGTATTTCCTGCCTCAAGTTTAGCTCTGATTTTATGGAAAAATTCTCCTTGGAAAGCCTATAACCTCAATTTACCCAAAATAAGTCTGCAGCCTCTCTCAGTCCATTTTGAGTTTCCATAAAGGAATCCCTGAGATTGCGTAATTTATAAAGAAAGAAAAAAAAAAAGAAAAGTTTATTTGGCTCATGATTCTGCAGGCTGTACAAGAATCGTAGCTCTGGTGTCTGTCTCTGGTAAGGGCCTCAGATTGCTTTCACTCGTGGCAGAAGTCAAAGGGGAGCAATCACCAAATGGAAAGAGGAAGAAAGCAAGAGAGAGGAAGGAGGTGCCAGGCTCTTTTGAGCAATTAGTTTTCCTGATGACTAATGCAACAATAACTCACTCATTGCAAGGAGGAAGGTACCAAGCCTTTCATGAAAGATCTGCCCCCATGACCAAAATACCTCCCACTAGGGCCTTGCCTCCAAGATTGGGAATTAAATATCAGTGTGAGATTTGGAGAGGACAAACATTGAAACTGTATCATAGCCACATATCCACATATTTTAATAATCTGAAAGCGTTATTTAAATTTACTCTTGTCCCAAATAAGTGAAATCTGCAGGAAACTCACAAAACAGAAACAAAACAAAAACCCGATAAATCTCTGAAAAAATACAACTTCAATCTAGGCCTCAAAAATAACTCTGCAGGTAAAGTTCCATGCAAAATGAATATCTCTGAGGTAAAAATTACAAGACTTAAAAACCCTGTCTCATATAACAAAACACTTGGACATGCATAAGAATCAGTGAAAACAACAGACAAGAAAAATAAACTTTACAAAAATTTTTGTAGAATTATCAGACATAAGCTTAAAGAAATCAGAGTGAACCTTGAATATGAGCAAACAATAAGCAGTTTTGAATGAAAATTCCACTCCATAGAACTTCCAAGTGTGAAAATTAGAATACTTAAAATTAAAAAGCTTACAATGAAAAAATAAAGAAAATATGTGTTAGATATAGGTAAAGAGGGGATTAACAAATTGGAAGATGGATATTACAAAATTAAATGGAATGTGGCTGGATGTGGTGGCTCATGCCTATAATCCCAGCATTTTGCACTTTGGGAGGCTGAGACGGGTGGATCGCTTGAGGCCAGGAGTTTGAGACCAGCCTGGCCAACATGGCAAAACTCCATCTCTATTAAAAATACAAAAGTTAGCCAGGCATGGTGGTTCATGCCTGTAATCTCAGCTTCTTGAGAAGCTGTGGCATAAGAATCGCTTGAACTCTGGAGGTGAAGGTTGCAGTGAGCTGAAATCACACCACTGCACACCAGCTTGGGTAACAGAGCGAGACTCTGTCTAAAAAAAAAAAATAATAATAATTAAATGGAATGTTAGCCAGAGAAACCAAGAGACAGAATTTAAGGAAGAAAGTGAAGAAATTTAAAGAATAGAGTGTAAATGTCTGAAATGTATAAAGTATAATTCCATAAGGACATATTAGGACATACTAGAGAGTACAGGGACGTGGGGAACAGGCAATATTCAAAGAAAGAAATTACTCAGTTTTCCAGATTTATTTAAAAATTCTCATTCTGAAACTGAGGAATTCCTATAAATCCAACCAGGATTAAAAATAAAAAGATATGCACAAATATGTATCATACTGAATTTGAAACAAACCAAAGAAAAAGCAATGTCAAAACACGTTAAAATAAAAAAAAAAAAAAATGACCTGTAAAACAATAGCAAATATACTGACTGTTGATTTCTCAGCAGCAACAATGAATGCCAGAAGACAGAATCATAGTAATGCTCTTAGTGTTTTAGGATAAAGCAACTGTCATTTTATTTTTATGTAGAAATATATGAAAAGATCTTTAGACAAAAAACAAATAAGAGTTTGTCACAAAATGACTTTTACCTTTTGACATAAATGTTTTCATTGAACACCAAAATCTTATTTTCTTGTTATAGAAGGAATAGAACCTTGTATTTTTTTTACCCCCTTGAAGTTGATTATGTTATTGGATAAAGAAATGTTAATGACACACATCACTTTTAAATAAAACAACCTAAATGCTGATATCTAAAAATCCACTGAGTTCACAGACTCCATAATCACAGATGTGTATGTTAATATGCAAGTGTTTTTAAATTAGTCTGAAGTGCTGTGCCAACACATGGAAAACTTATGCATGGGAGAGTCACCCGGACCCACAGCCTGTTTTACAGGAATGTAAATTTTTGCTATGTTGACACCTAGAAATTGTCGGAATGTTTCTTACTGCAGCCTTGGCTGCCCTTTACCGACATATATTATAACACTCCTAAAACATAAACTTCTGGCAAAAGGAAGCCATATGGAAATCTGTTATATAGGAAAAGATACTAGGCAAATATAATATATTGGCAAATAAATGAGTAAACCTAAATAAATATTAATTATATATTTTAAAATGTCTAATCTCTGGGATGAAGCAGGCTAGAGCTGAAGTGTTAAGACAACATTCAAGATGGAAGGAGAGCAATGGTGTTAAAATATAGTAAAACAGCCCTGTATCATTAGGAAAAAATGGTAAACCCATTGACTGGCTTAGGTCAAAAATTAAAACAGAAATGAACATACAGTGGAAAAGGAGAAATCTAAAAGCTACTTTTAATATTAAAAATAGAAAAATGAGATTAGGCAAACTTCAGAGGATACTAGTCTAATGTTTATTTGTGGCATCTTGTGAAAGTAGAAAATTAAAAATGAAATAGAGACAGAATTCTAGGTGCTACAGAGATTAAGCAGATATGAAGAGGTGGTCATTAATAACAATCAATAAATTGGGAAATTGCAATGGAATGGAAAAAATGCTCAAAATAATTTATTTAACAGTCTCAAAAAGAAATAAAAAATCAGAATGATCCTATGTAACTAAAGATATGGAATCATTGATTAAAATATCTTTCCAAAAATATGATTTAAAGCTCAGATGTTCTTATATGACAGTTCTGTCTAATGTTACTGGAATGGATTTTTAAAATTTACACAAACTCTTCAAGAAAATTTTTAAAAAAGAAATAAAAAGAACACTTTCAAATAATTTTATGAGGCTCTAATAATTTGATAACTAAAATTATTTGAGATTAGAAGGAAATAATATTATAGACCAAATTCATTAAAAACTTGATTCAAAAATTCTAAACAAGATATTAGCAAACTGATTCCAGCAATGTATAAAAATATCATGTTGATTTTAACTTAGAAGTACAATGTTGAGTTACAATACAGATTAAAAGAGAAAAACCACAGGTCATTTCATAGATTCAAGAAAAAAATTAATAAAACAACATATTTATCATAAAATCTCTTAGTAAACTCTGAAGAGAAAAGGACTTAACCTGATGAGCGTCATATAAAAATATCTACGTTAAACATCTTAATATTGAAAAATCATAGGCTTTCTTTTTCAGATCAAGGAAAAGACTTGAACATCAGCATCTCATACGGAACCTTTCAATAGAGGCTCTTACCATTGTAGTAAAAAGGAGAATAAATAAAAAGTATAAGAACTGAAAAAGGAAAATGAAAAGCTGCCAGATCGCTTCTATGTGTGAATGATTTATGTTCTGTATTATGGATGATATCATGTTGTGTATTGTAAAATCAAAAAAATTATTTCAATTAATAAGAGTTTAGCAGTGATACTGAATAAACCAGCAAGAATCAGAAATTATAATTTTTACATTTAATTTACAATGCAAATATATGTAAAATTATATCTTAGAGAAAATGTGCAGATCTTTTATAAAAAAACAAAGATTATTAAAATGAATTTAAGAGATCTTAAGTGAAAAGTATACTATATTTTTGATATGAAAACTCATTATAAATGTAGTAAAAATATTGATTATCCTCAAATTGATCTGTAAATTAAATACAATTTCATTCAAAATGTGAACAGGTATTTTGCTGAACTTTAAAAACTGATTCTAAAATTAACATGAAAAAGCAAGAATTCAAGAAGACTCTATCCATTCCTAAAGAAGAATGGATAATTATATAATGTGATGTTAGCAGAAGGAAAGATAAATAGAACAATAGAGAGACAAGAAACAAAATTATGGACAAAATTACGGCTGAAACTCCAAACCAGATCTGTTTCATTTCCAATTCCTCCACGTCACTTCCAGAGCAATCTTTACAAAACACAAACCTGATACCTTCACTGTCCTGCTTAAACATCTTCAGTGGTTTTCTACATTCTTTGGGATAGAGTGTTAGTCCTTTGAACTGGCACATTTAGCCTCTTCTTGATGCGCCTCTGTTTGCTCGGCTGACTTTGAAACTCCCATTTCCTTACTTTTCTCAATATGGTATCCCATGCCCAAAGAGGTACTCCCAGTTCCGCAAATTTGCCGTTTTAAAAACTCTCCTTGAATACATCATGTTGAAGACTTTTTTTCTACTTTCTAGTAATGGGCTAATTCCAACTCTGCTCTCAATACTGTGCCTAGTAACCAACAAGTAACTGTTGAACAAAATGTTGAAAAAATAAGACAAAAGTGTCACATTCCTGATAGCCTGTTCACAGTAGAAGGAAATGTCCACTCATGGGTGTTATATGCATGTACAACTGAATGCTTTGGTGTAGCCATTTAAACTAGACTTGTTCTGGGTGGACCTGCCAAGCAGTTAGTGAGGTATTATTATTAAATGTGTTGATGGCCAGTCACTCAGGGAGTGTCCACATGTGAGCATTAAAGATAAATTCTGAACAAACAGTTCATTACTTACTGCATTATACTTGTTTTATTATAGAACAAATCACATTTTTACCATGACATATAATTGAGTGATGAAACTAATGAAGCTAAGCTTCATTGTAGTGTAGTAAAGAGAAAAGCTATTAATATATTCATTTTACATATGTTCATACTTGCTCGATGTTCCAAATATATATATGAAAATTATCTGATTCAAAATTGCCTTTACCCCCTTTTGATTACCTTGAACTAAATATAAGCAATGAGTTTCCTATCTTTCCTTGTAGTGTAAGTACAATTATGCATGTTTTGTAATTTGTTTACGTACATTGTTTTGGAGGTGTGTACATACTTCTTCTTTTTTTACCATGCCCTACAGATCTGTCATCATGTATCTGCATGTGCTCCGTAAAAATAAAAAAAATAAAAAATAAAGTAGTGGAATCTGAGGCTCAGTCCATCTCAGGACACAAATTTTGAGACAGTTGTTCAAAATGACTTAAAATAGATAAGTTAAATCCAATTTCCTGTTAATAGTAAATCTTATTAGCATTTTCCATTACATTTTATAAGGCAAATGTTGATTTATGCTTGATAATCTTGATTCTTTCTTCACAACTCCAGTCTCAGATTAACAAGATTTTAATGTCATACAAAGCCAGACTGCAAGTTATACATGCATTCCTCCAGCCTCACTAACTTTCTCATTTGTAAATTATGTTTAAGGACATTACCAAACCCCAGAATCAGCGTGGTCATGCTGAGACAGTGAAGAATGAAACACATGCTCCGTGAAACAGGCTCTTATTTTAATTTATGTTAAATTGTCAAAGCCTAAATTAATGAATAGCAAATGTGAACCTCCGAATGGGCTCATGTGGAAATAGTTCTATTTGTGGTTATCTTTTTAAATTATATTAAGGGTTTGCGCTTTTGTGGCTGTAAAATAAATATGATAACTTTACACAAGAACCTCGTGTTCACTCAGTGAGTATAGCAGAAATCAAATAAAAGCAGCCATGCAACTCAAACTAAAGTTCAATATCATTAATTTAATTATAGTACATAATCATTTGACAGTGCTATGAATTGGATTTAAAGGATGATATTGTAATTGATTGTTAATCATTAAGAAACATGAAGTAAAGATAATGCTGTCTGGGTGGTAGTAAATTATGATTTTATCCTATCCGGAGACCAGATTGTGGGAACAAATGGCTCCTGTCACCATCAATGAATCATGGAGGGTGGAAATGGAAACAGAGGGCTGCCCTGTGAACATGTGGGACAGAATAATGACCATCATTATAGAAGGCCAACAATGCACCAGCTTGGAGCTAAACAGTCTACATATATTCTCTCATTTAATCTTTACAATAAACCAAGAGAGTAGATATCGTTATCTCCATTTTACAGATGAAAGAAATGAAGTTCAAGTCACTCACACATAGTTGGTCATACACTTCATAATGGGGAGGGTGATATGTCTGATTGGAAAGCCCAAGCTTTAAACTGCAACTTAACTCCTTCCAGTGAAAATCTACCAAATGAGCTACCCTCAATCTTAATATGCTTGGTGATTGCCAGTCATGACACTTATCATTTGCATTCTAATAGCTGTTTGCTTAAAATGTCCTCCTTCACTCAGAATTTTTTTCAAATCCCTCTTCTCTCTCTTTTTGTCCATGTTCTATAAAGGGGGCTTAGAGAGTAAATTATTTTACATTTTGATCTGTTTTATCAGACAGCTGTATCTGACAAGAAAAGAGTAGTAAGCAAAGTCTTATGACACACCTTTTGGGTTACATTGAGAAGAAATAATGATTAGCAGTATGGTGGAGATATCTGCCTGGAAAAGTTTTACCAAGCAGGACAACCAACAATGGTTGAAGAAATTTCTGACACCCAACAATGGTTGAAGGAAACCTACTGCATGGAAACTCACTCATAGTTCATTGTTATTGTTGCTGTTTCCTTGTCTTACAGCAATCATTTCATTTCACTACTACCACATTTGTATGGATTTCTATTGTTTGTAGCATACTGGTGTTTGAGGTTTAGCAAAGATATGAAATGAGGTCACAAGATCATTTTTTTTAATCAGATGATAATCGTTTTTTAGTTGAGGATTAAAATATAGAAGGCATTGACTCCTCGTATTTTCATAATTAAACCACAAAACCTCTGAGGCATAATAGAAGAATATTTTTCTTAATAATAATTTCCAAAATAATGATGGTCCCTAATTCACAGTATGTTCACACATACAAAAAATATCCTTAGTGGCTTGGAACACTTTTCTTAAATAAGATTAATTAAAATGTAGACCTTACAAAACACATACAAAATAAGATTATTTTAACTCTCATAGTCATCCTACATTGTAAATAGTATTTTATATTGCAAACATAATAACTGAATTCTATAAAATTTGGTAGGTAGCATGCTGGAAGTCAAATACCTGTTTAGTATCTGTATAGAAAATAAAGTCGGTCCAGGCAGGTGGCTTCCACCTGTAATCCCAGCACTTTGAGAGGCCAAGGCAGGAGGATACTTTAGACCAGGAGTTTGGAGGCAGTAGTGAGCTGTGATTACACTACTGCATTCCAGCCTGGGTGACAGAGCAAGACCATGTCTCTTAAGGAAAAACAACAACAACAACAAAAAACTAGAGAGACTGAAATTATGTCCCTGTGAACAAGAATTTGGTTTCTTTTTCTATATACCCTATTCATGTTTGGTTTCCTCTTAGTAGTACATATCAGTTTCTAACTATCCCTTTGAAAACTACAATCCAAGTTCTAACTCATCAACCCAGGTGCCAAGAACAGATTTTTCCTCATGCATGCTCTCTTTCTCTCTCTGTCTCTCTCTGTGTATGTATATAGAGAGAGTGAAAGATATATAGATAGATAGATATACACATATATCTATATCTATCTATATATGTGTATATCTGTATCTATATACCTTTCTCTCTCTTCATGCTGATCTAGTGGTGAATGGAAAATTATTCTTGTACTGCTCCCATAGAAAGACTCAGAATGCCATGGATGTTTCTATGCAAGGACTCCTGGGTATTCATGCAAAGTGGGTGGTAGGTCTAGTGTCAGACCAGACCTGAGTTCAAAGGCACTTAACTCTATACCTGAAGGTTTACTTAACTGAACGCTATTTCCCTTTTTATTAACTGGGCATGCTAACACCTGCTTCAAATATTGCTTCTAAGAATTCATATATATATGTGACATGTATATATGAATAAACATACATTGTATATATTGCATATATATATCACATATATATCTATCACATACATATGTGTGGAATATATACAACATCTTGTGTATATTCAGTTTTTCTTTATTCAGTGTTGGAATGTTACAAGCACTGTTAGGTAGGGTGGTTAAGAATACAAAACAGGCAGGTTTCAAGGTGCCTACATTCTGTTGGATGAAAACATAAGTTAAACAAATACATACTATGCCAGGTAGTGATTCGTACTATCAAAGAAAAGAAGTAAAAATTAGATAAAAAGTGATACAGAAACTCTATTTTACATAACATGTTCAGAGAAGCCCTTTCTGATAAGGTTACATTTGAGTGACATCAAAGAATGTGATAGAAAGAACATTCTCATTGAAGCCAGTCTCGTCTACACATTTATACTCTTAACTCATTGAAAAGGCTAACTGGAACATCACACATTTTAGAATACAGTGCTAAGTACTGTATACATTTGTGTGTGTGTGTGTGTGTGTGTGTATGTGTGTGTGTGTGTGTGTGCCCTCCCAGCAAAAGCCTACAGAATATTTAAATTGAGCCAAAAGGCTTATGAAAATACTCACTACATAGAATTGTTACATAGCTAATGTAATACAAAGTCTAAACAGCATAGGCAACAAGATATATGTCATCTTTTATGAGGAAGGAAGGGTTCAGTAGGCTGTAAAGATAATGTCTAGTGAATGCAATAATACGTGCATGGGAAGTATCAGTGTGTGCTGGATTGAGATTGTCTCGCATATTTGATTCACTGATCTAATGCTCATTTTGCAGTTCTCAAGGTATTTCTGCAGGTGGCAAATTACGTAACTCATTCTTTGACTTATTTAAAATGGTGATAGATGTTGATTTTATATAGATGTTTGCATTTGAGTGGAAAGAAGTAAAACTTCCAGATAGTTTTAGAAACATATTTTATTAACAACTGGGGAAGAATATGTCTAGGTCACTCATTTGTCTGATAATAGAAGAAATAAATGATGCTACCCAGCATATGATTTTTGATAAATAAATACAATTTTCAAAGCTGCATTTTTAGTGTTAAGAAAGAAAATATTGAGAGATTATTTTTCACATTAAATAATAACAATGGTATTCTTATTTTAATATAAAATTAATACTAATATTTAATTGTAAAAATTCAAAAAAGTAATGTACAAAAGTGTTTTCTAACACTTAGTAACCTCTAAATTTCTCTGTAATTTGTTCACATGTCTATGTTCTCCATAAAGACTGAGCTGCATAAAACTGTATTTAGAGCATAGTAGAAGCTTGACAAATATTTATTCATTAGTATAAAAAACCATATCATTAACAGAAATAAATGCATATGGGCTTCTGCTCTGTATAATTACTATAAGCATTGATTTGATTGCTTCACATATTGTCACAAGTTAAATGTAACACGCCCATTAGTGTCCTAAAATAGATTATTTGAGACTAAAATTTATTGAGGATTTCTGCATTTTTGGTATACTTTTCTTTCAATATTTAAGGGAAAAAATATTCTCCCTTAAGATAAATAATGTTTCCAATTTTGAGGGAACTGATATTTATGAACAAACCATCCTAGATCCTATAATGCTTTATTAGAGTAATTTGTTTTCATAGCTGTCTTTTATATTAAATCATAAGCTCCAAAAAAGCAGGAACCAAGTTGTATTGATATTTTTCTCTGTATCTTCAGCATCAGACATAAAAAAGGAATTAAACATATTTCTGTTGAATGTTGAATTGATAAAGTGCAAACAAAGGATAATATATTTGGACTCTCTTGTCTACACTTCAATGCCTGGTTAACTTTTTTATAAAGATACCCATTACTATGATAATAGGATGATGTCCTGGACATAGTATATGGATACATTTTTTTTTTTTTTTTTTTTTTTTTGGAGACACACTGGAGTGCAGTGGCTCAGTCTTGGTTACGGCAAACTCCGTCTATGTTATTCTCCTTCCTCAGCCTCCAGAGTAGCTGGGACTACAGGTGCCAATCACCATGCCAGGCTAGTTTTGTTTTTGTATTTTTAGTAGTGATGGAGTTTCACCGTGTTAGTCAGGGTGGCCTCGATTTCGTGACCTCATGATCCACCTGCTTTGGCCTCCCAAAGTGCTGGGATTACAGGCGTGAGCCACCGTGCCCAGCCACGGATACAGTTTCTAAGTGGCATTTGTTGGGTTCAAATCCCGCAATGTCCGCAATATCCTGCCAAGCTGTTAGGTGTTGTATGCTGGACTCCAGTAATTTCCAATTTAACATACTCTCATCCTAGCTCATTCATGATCTGTTAGTTTTAGTATTTTATCATTTATTGACACCAACTATATGTTTCTGATGTCAGTTTAGCTTTGTTTCAAGGAATAGCCCTGGGTTTATTGTTATTTTTTTTTTGAGTCTGTCAAAGTGCTTACCACAAGGTGCCATTTTGAAACTCAAGTTTGGCAAACATTGAGCACTCCATCCCTTTATTGGGTAATCACAGAGCATATCCCCATTTTAAGGAGGTTGAGATATTTTGGAGTCTAGCACACTGATTAATTGACCCTGCTGACAGCACCATTTTCCTTGCATTTATTGATTGATTTAACAACATTTATTGAGGATTTATAATACACCACTCTGCCACGATCTGGATATACAGTGGTGAACAAGACTGACTTGGTCTCTGCCTTAATAGAGTAGATAATCTTTGGAATACAATAGATAATTTTTGGGATGCATGTTTTTAATGCTACTCATGAGTGTCTTATCTTTCTAAATGTTACAAAGATGCCACATGTTTTAATTTTTAATGAATACAATAATTTTACCAATTTAATGTTGTCTTCACCCAAAGAATTCTTACTTAAGAAAAAAAGTGATAACATTGTGACTATGGTTTATATCCCCAAATTTTCTCAACAGCAAGGTATTAAATCCAGAAACCAGTAATGAATTGGTAAGCCTTCAATCTTTGAATATACTTAACTATAATTGCAGATATTTGGCATGCTCCATATCACTAATTTTACTTTCAATAATAGAGTTTTTAGTATGGTTGAAATAGAGAACAGAAGTAGGGTTGGGTGTGAAGGCTCACACCCGTAATCCTAGCACTTTGTGAGGCTGAGCCAGAAGGATCGTTTGAGGACAGGAGTTTGAGAGCAGCCTGGGCAATAGAATGAGAGCCGTCTCTGAGAGAGAGAGAGAGAGAGAGAGAGAGAGAGAGAGAGAGAGAGAGAGAG